>NW_007250537.1:258090-285528 GCF_000164805.1 Carlito syrichta
GCCACTGCTGCCGCTGCTGCTGCTGCCTCCACCAAGGCAACCATTCCACATCACACTGTCAGTGCCTGAGGTGAGCTGCAACCACCGCCGTCAAGGCAGCCATTACACATCACACAGCCTGTGTCTGAGGTGATCCACGACTTCAGACCTTGAAGCCCCTGCGAGCAAGATCTGCTCAGGTCTACTATCACCGAGACATCCTGCTAGGCCGTGGGTCTCTTCCTGTGTGCCTTGAGGCAACATCTCCCTCCCCTTAGGGGCAGGTAGTAGCTGAGATAAAGACTATCTGGAGTGAGGGATAACACCATCTGCTGGCAATTCAAGGTAACAACACCGAAAGGGGAAAAATGGAAGCCTGACAGACACAGGCCAGATCTGAGTGGTGAATGGGGCAGTCATGAACTGAGTGATGATCTGAACTGCCCTTCACAACAGGCCAGGGGCAACTGATCCTAACTGCGAACAAACTTACCAGCCTAAAAAGACAGCTAGAAATCAGAGCTGAAAGGACATACGACTTAAATGAAAAGTCTCAGAGTGTGCTCGATTGGATCTGTTAGTCTACTCACTTGATTCTATTCCTGTTATCTTCCTCCTCTTTTTTTCCCTCCTTCTTTTCCCTTCTTTTCTTCTCTCTGTAAATCATATCTTTGTATAGAGGAATAGCACACCAATAAGGAGGTTGGTAAGCTTGTATGTTAGTAACATTGTATGTTATAGCTTTTATTGTATGGGAGTTGGTTAGTTTGTAGTTGTGGTCTATTGTTTTTATATGTTTCAATTTTTGTCTCTCTCTCCATTTGTTGGTACACTCATCCGTTTTCACCCTTACTCCTCTCTCTCTCCACCTCCCTCTTCTCCCCACTGCCTGCTCTATTCTCTTCCCTCCAATAACCTCATTTTATTTCAGGGAGTAAACCTACAACCTCACTGCATGGACAGATTCCAAGGCAGTGGGAAGTGGGTTTCAGATTATTCATACACCTGTTGGTGGATACCAGGACCTGCAGATAGATTTTGAATCACAGCTCCCCCTTAAGTAAATCTCAAAACTGCAAAAAGGACCACCCCCAACCTACAGTGCAACTCCAGAATTGAACAAAGTAAGAGGACGTACATAAAGAAGAATAGGAGATTGAACAAACAGAAGTAAAAACAACCCCTCCACCTCTGAATAACAAAATTAAAGAAGATGGTGACATGGAGGGAAGGAAAAAATAGGGAAGGGGGAAAACAACAACAACAACAAATGAAGAAAAACCAAAAGAAGAATATAGGTCTCACACAGACCCCTGGGAGGTCAGACACTGAGAAAATAGACTTCGGTACACAAACAATGAAAAGCCCCCAGAATGACTGGTCACATGAAACAAACCCAGACCTCAAGACATTAATAGAGAAAATAAAAAAAATTGAAGAGAGACAAGAGGAAAATAGGATGGAGCTGATGTCAGAAATAACAGTAGTAAAGAATACTGTGATGCAAATAAATAACAAACTAATAAGCATGGAAAGCAGAATTAGCCAAGCAGAAGAAAGAATTTCAGAGCTCGAAGACCAAAACATAGAACTAACCCAAACTGTCAAAAACATGGAAAAGAAGCTCAAAAAGACTGAACAAATCCTTCAAGAAATGAATGATTATTTCAAGAGATCAAACCTAAGAGTAATTGACCTTCCTGAGGCAGAGAGAGAAACAGAGGCCACATTGGAACAAACATTTCATGAAATCATTCAAGAAAACTTCCCTCATCTCATCAGTGATGCAAAAATTCCAACACAAGAGATTAAGAGAACCCCTGCAAGACAACAAAGGAGAAGACCAACTCCCAGACACATAATAATTCAGCTAGACAAAGTAGGTATAAAAGAAAAAATCCTAAAGGCAGCAAGAGAAAAAGGTCAGGCTACATACCAGGGAAGACCAATTAGAATAGCAGCAGATTTATCTATAGAAACCCTCCAGGCTAGGAGAGCTTGGAGCCCTATCTTCAAAGTTCTAAAAGATAAATAATTTCAACCGAGAATAACCTATCGAGCCAAGTTAAACTTCATCAGTGAGGGAGAATTTAAATCTTTCCCAGATATCCAATCCCTAAGAACCTATGCTGCCACCAGATTACCTCTACAAGAAACACTGAAGAAAGTATTGAACACAGAAGAAAAGGAAAAAAGAACAAAAACATTCTTCACAAGAGTACAGGCAAAAGATTAAAAAACACACATGAACCAACTCCAGAACCAAAAGAAAGACAACACACAAACAGAAAGAACAACAACTCTGAAAGAACATTATGATAGGGATCAGCTCTCACATTTCAATAATTAGCTTGAATGTGAATGGACTAAATGCACCACTGAAAAGACATAGAATGGCAAAATGGATAAAATATCACCAGGCAACAATTTATTGCCTTCAAGAGACTCACCTCATTAGAAAGGACACTCACAGACTCAAAGTAAGAGGATGGGAAACAAATTTTCAGGCGAACGGAACACAAAAGAAAGGAGGAGTTGCGATATTAATCTCAGACAAAATATCCTTTAAGCAATCAAAAATAAAAAAAGATACAGAAGGTCACTACATAATGATAAAAGGTTCAATCCATCAACAAGAAATATCCATCCTAAACAAATATGTACCCAACATAGGAGCACCAACTTTCATAAAGCAGTTTCTGGATAAACTAAAAAGGATATCAACTCCAACACCATCATAGCCGGGGACTTCTACCCAACTCACAACCCTAAACAGATCATCAAGACAAAAAATCAGCAATGAGATCCGAAAACTCAATGTGACTCTTGACCAAATGAACTTAATTGATACCTACAGAACATTCCATCCAAAGATCATAGAATATACATTCTGTTCATCACCACATGGAACATACTCTAAGATTGACCACATACTTGGCCATAAATCAAGTATAAGCAAATTTAAAAGGTCTGAAATTTTACCATATACCTTCTCAGACTACAGTGGAATAAAAATAAACATTAACACCAACAAGATCCCCCCAAAACTCACAAAAACATGACACTAAACAGCATGATGCTAAACAACTCCTGGGTCAACAATGAAATCAAAACAGAGATTAAAAAATACCTAGAAACAAATGAAAATGAAGAAACATCTTACCAAAATCTTTGGGATGCCATGAAAGCTGTAGTAAGAGGAGAATTTATATCCCTACAAACGCACATGAAGAAAATGGAAGGATCACAAATTAATAGCATAACAAACCACCTAAGAAAGCTGGAAAAGCAAGACCACCAAAACCCTAATTTCAGCAGAAGAATCCAGATCACCAAAATAAAAGCCCAAATCCAGGACATAGAAGACAAAAAGATAATACAAAAAAGTCAATGAAACAAAAAGCTGGTTCTTCGAAATGATAAGCAAGATCGATGGTCCCTTAGCTAGACTGACCAAGAAAAAGAGAGAAAAAGCCCAAATAAACACAATCAGGATCACAAAAGATGAAGTCACATCTGAACCTGAAGTAATACAAAAGATCATTAGAGACTACTATGTACACTTGTATGGAAACAAATTTGAAAACCTTAAGGAAATGGAGGACTTTCTGACATCACACAACCTGCCTAAGGTTGAAACAAGAAGAAATTGAGACCCTAAGTAGACCAATAACAATCAAGGAAATTGACTACGTAATAAGAAAACTACCTACAAAAAAAAGCCCTGGTCCAGATGGCTTTCCAGCAGAATTCTACAAGACATTTAAGGAGGAGCTTATACCAAGCCTACTGAAGGTGTTCCAGGCGATTGAGAAAGATGAAATTCTCCCCAAATCATTTTACAAAGCTAACATCACATTGATACCCAAGCCAGGTAAAACCCAACAAAGAAAGAGAACTACAGGGCAATATCTTTGATGAACATAGATGCTAAAATTCTCAGCAAGATCCTAGCAAACTGGATTCAACTACACATCTCAAAAATCATCCATCATGACCAAGTAGGCTTCATTCCTGGGATGCAAGACTGGTTCAACATTTGTAAAACCATAAATGTAATTAAATACATCAACAGATGTCAAAACAAAAACCACATGATTTTATCATTAGATGCAGAAAAAGCTTTTGATAAAATCCAGCACCCCTTCTTGATAAAATTCCTCGAACATCTAAGCATATGGGAACATACCTCAAAATAGTAAAAGCCATCTACGAGAAACCCACAGCCAGCATACTCCTAAATGGACAAAAATTGAAACCATTTCCCCTGAAAACTGGAACAAGACAAGGATGTCCACTCTTACCCCTCCTGTTCAATATAGTATTGGAAGTCCTGGCTAGAGCAATCAGAGAAGACAAGGCAATCAGGGGTATCCAAATAGGAAAAGAAGAAGTCACGTTATCTCTCTTTGCAGATGACATGATTGTGCACCTTGAAAACCCAAGAGAATCTGTCAAAAACCTCCTTACAATGATAAAGGCCTTTGGCAAAGTCTCAGGATATGAAATAAATGTGCAAAAGACAATAGCATTTCTTTACACCAATAATAAACAAACAGAAACCCAAATAAAAAGCACAATTCCATTCATAATAGACACACAAAAAAAGAAATACCTTGGCATCTTCCTAACCGGAGATGTGAAAGACCTTTAAAATGAAAACTACAAAACTCTGCTCAAAGAAATCAAAGATGACACAAACAAGTGGAAAAATATCCAATGCTCATGGGTTGGAAGAATCAACATTGTGAAGATGTCCATCTTACCCAAGGCAATCTACAGATTCAATGCAATACCCATCAAATTATCAGCAACATTCTTCTCAGACCTAGAAAAAACAACACAGGAATTCATATGGAAACACAAATGACCAAGAATAGCCAGAACAATCCTTAGCCAAAACAAAAAACAAACAAACAAACAAAAAAACAAAGCAGGTGGTATCACATTACCAGACTTCAAACTTTACTATAAAGCTACAGTCATCAAAACAGCTTGGTACTGGTATAGGAACAGGCATATAGATCAATGGAACAGAATGAGATTCCAGAATCAAAACCTCAATTTCTCAACCAACTCATCTTCAACAAAGCCTCCACCACCTATCACTGGGGAGAGGAGAACCTATTCAGTAAATGGTGCTGGGAAAACTGGCTGACCACATGCAGAAAATTGAAACAGAACCCCTATCTATCCCCATACACAAAAATTAACTCCAAATGAATCAGAGACCTAAATGTAAAGCCTCAAACCATAAGAACCTTAGAAAATGAAGGACATACCCTCATGGAAATTGGAACTGGCATCCAATTCCTGAACAAAACCAGAAACCCACAGGCCATAAGAGATAAGATAGACAAGTGGGACCTCATTAAACTGACAAGCTTCTGCAAAGCCAAAGAAACCATCAAGAGAGCAGGGAGACAGCCTACAGACTGGGAAAAAGTATTTGCCAACACTAGGTCTGACAAAGACTTAACATCTTGGATCTACAAGGAACGCAAATGTGCTGAAAAGAAAAAAACTAACAACCCCATTATAAAGTGGGCAAAAGATATGAACAGACACTTCATAAAAGAAAATATCCAAGCAGCCAACAGACACATGAAGAAATGTTCAACCTCACTAATCATCAGGGAGATGCAAATCAAAACCACACTGAGATACCACCTAACTCCAGTCAGAATGGCAATTATCAACAACTCAAGAAAATAACAGTTGCTGGAGAGGGTGTGGTGAAAAGGGAACACCTCTACACTGTTGGTGGGAGTGTAAACTAGTGCCACCTCTGTGAAAAGCAGTGTGGCGATTCCTAATATCTCTAAATATCAACCTCCCATATGAAACCGCAATCCCCCTACTGGGAATATACCCTGAAGAACTCAAATCACACTATCAAAAAGATACGTGCACACGAATGTTTATCACAACATTGTTCCCAATAGCAAGAACCTGGAATCAACCATGCTGTCCATCAAGAGGACTGGATTAAAAAAATGTGGTACATATACACGATGGAATGCTATGCAGCCATGAAAAAGAACAAAATCATGAATTTTGCAGCAACCTGGATGGAACTAGAGTCAAGAACACTGAGTGATCTCTCATGGAAACAATGATCTGAGTATCACATGTTCTCACTCATATAGTGGACCTTGAACATCCACCGTAATATTATAAAAAAAAAAGACTGATAGTGGTGGGAAACTATGGGTGGGGGGAAGGGAGGTGGAATTAATGGTAGTCAATATCTGTCTGGGAATGGAGAGACACCCCTTATCAACAAGGGTGCCTGAACGAAGCATATTTGTATACCTAACCCTAAACTGTACCCCACAATATCAAAATAAAAAATATTGATTAAAAAAAAGAATATATACAAATGGTCCACAAATAAAAAGAAAGCTCAAGATCACTAATCATCAGGTAAAAACCACAGTAAAACACAACCTTAACTAGTCAGAATGGCTATTTTAAAAAACAAACAAATGAAAACAATGGATATTAGTGTGAATGCAGTGAAAAGAAAATACTTATTCACTGGTTGGTTGGAATATAAATTAGTACAACTTCTATGGAAATCAGTGTAGTGATTTCTCGAAGAACTAAAAGTAGATAAGCCATTTGATCCACAATTCCTACCACTTGATATCTACCCAAAGGAACAGAGGTTGTCATATAAAATAAGGTAACTGCACTCATATGTTTATTTCAGCACAATTCACAATTGCAAAAACATGGAATCAACCTTAATGCCCATCAACTGATCATTGGATAATGAAAATGCACTTTCTCTCTCTCTCTCTCTCTCTCTCTCTGTCTCCCTCCCCCTCCCCATCTCTCTCTGGATCTATATCTATAATATCTATATCATCTATGTATACATAATGAAATACTATTCAGTCATAGAAAAATGAAATAAAATCTCTTGCAGCAACTTGTACAGAATTGGAGACAATCATCCTAAGTAAAGTAATGCAGGAATAAAAAACCAAATACCACATGTTCTCACTTACATGTGATAGTTAAGCTAAGGGTCTGCAAAGGCATACAAAATAGTATAATGAACACTGAAGACTAAGAATTGGGTGTGGGAAAGGGGGCAGGGTTAAAAAAATCACCCGTCAGGTACAATATGCACTAGTAATGGTGATGGGTACACTTAAAGCCCAGACTGCTTCACCAATATACAATGCATCCATGTAACCAAAAAAAAAATTGTATCCCCAAAGCTATTGAAATTTTTAAAACATTAAAAAATGCATACATTCTAAATAAGCAGATACACATATCTTTCGACTCAGCAGTTCCATTGTTAGGACTATAACCTAGAAAATCAGGTGCTTGGGAAGCAGAAAATTGTACATGAAAGTTTGTAACAGCAGTAGAAGTAATTCAAATTTCTATCAACACTTTTTGGTTAAAGCAACAAAAGTGTAGTTCAAATTGAAGTGTTATACAGTAGTGAAAGTAACAAACTGTAGCTTCATGCAAAAATACAAATGAATTCCAGGAACAAAATTTTGAGTGAAATAAGCAACACACGAATTTTATACCCTTTGATACTCTTTCTATAATTTTTCAAAAAAGAGGAAAACAAATTACATTGTTCAAAGATTCAAAGATAGATAGCAAAAGTAAAAGGAAAAACAATGGACTGTTAATCATAAGGTTGTAATAACAGGTATTTCTGGGAAAATAATATATAGATTTGTGTTTGAGCAGGATATATGGTTGACTTCTGGGTTTCTGGCACTGTTGTGTTTCTTGAAATGTGTGATGGTTATATGAATGTTAACTTTAAAATTATTCATTAGAGCAGGTACTTTTTTGAGTGCAAATTACAGAGACAGACTATTAACATAAATACATATTGAGGATACTGAAAACAAATTATTTAACCTAAAGTAACATGTATAATCAAGAACTTGGTTGAAGATGATGTTTAAAAGACTTTTTAGTCTTATATCATGAAGATCAGAGTTTACTGTTTTAAATTAAAATCCACTCTAAATTATCTAATTACCATAATTAGAAATGTATATTTACAAATGCTTTGATATACATTACTTCCAATGATGTTGACAACAGTGTCCAGAATTAACACTACATAGATGAGGAAGCCGAAACAATATGAATATTTTCTTAAGAAAACAGAACCAATGAGTGGAGCTGTAATGTTTGTTCTCTGATTTCAAATCTAGTGTTCTTTTAGTGAAACAGCTTGCATTTAGTAGATATTCACTGATCTATTATAGAATAATATTTTACTAACAGAAAGAGAATGAAATATAATAAATTAGATAAATCCAATTGCATAATCTTTGATATATTTTCCTGTTTTATTCTTCAAATTTATTATTTTCTGCTATAATTATGCATTTCTAGATTTTTTTAAAGCAAAAAGGAATATGGCTAAATTTCTAAAGAAGTCGACTGTCTTTGGACAAAATTTTTCTTAAAAGTATCTTTAGAGGTCTCTGAGAATCTGGAAGACAGATGTAGTTTTATGTACCATTATGACTACCCACCTGTGAATAACATGTCTTTATTGGATGATCACAATTTTTTTAGTTTTCATTTAGTGTTTCTTTTCTAAAATTGTTTTCAATCAAATCTTGTCATGTTTTGCAGTCTCAGTCAACCTGGGCTTGCTGCCATTTAACTATTCAACCTAACCATAAATTGACTGAAGAATTAATGTTTCTTTCATATTTAATTAAAATTTTAACAGAGAGTCTTTTTTACTCATTGATGTTCAAATATAGCTCAGTAATGATAAAGTAAGTTATTGTAGAGTCCCTCTTAGACACAGCAACAAATTTGAAGATACAGTGTGACCGTACATACAAATTCTTAGTTACCCATTTATGGGAACATATCCAATCATTCCTTGGACATTTTAAATCAAACATTCCTTGGACATTTTAAGGATATTTCCATGCTAGTGTACAAAGATTTTCCATAAGAATCCAAACTAATTGCTACCTAAATATTTTACAACATTTGGATTGATCATGTTGCTTAAAACATAATGATGGTTCAAATTATTTTGGTTTTGTCTAGTAATTGCATTGTGAATTAATTATCATGTTATTTACTGATCATCTTTCCTAAGTATCTCACTTTCTAAGATTGTTTATGTGGAATGTGGACAACGGAAAGAGTTAGCGATGAAGGCAGTACTTAGAATAACTAAAAAGCATAGAAGTGTTCTTGTCAGTTACACAATGGTGAGAAAGACTTCTGGCTAAATCAATAGTCACACTGCATAAGAACAAACTTAGATTTTTTTAACCCATATCTGTATCTATATCACATTGAGATAACTTGATCCTTCAAAAACTATAAACAAGAAAAGATTTTTGGTTACACTTCCTCTTTGGAGAATACCATTAATATTAGTGCTAACAAGCTGGGCTCGGTGGCTCAGCCTGTAATCCCGTGCCTTGGGAGGCTGAGGTGAGTGGATTGCATGAGCCCATGGGTTCGAGACCCGCCTGAGCAACTTGATGAGACCTCATCTCCACAATAAATCAAAAAATTAGCCAGCCGTGGTAGCGTGCCCCTGTAGTTCCAGCTACTTGGAAGGCTAAGGCGGAAGGATCACCGGAGCCCAGCAGGTCAAGACTGCAGTGGCCGGGAGCAGCCACTGCACTCCAGTCTGGGCAACAGAGTGAGACTCCAACTCAAAAAAAAACAAAAACAAAAACAAAACTAAAAATATATATATATATATATATATATATATATATATATATATTAGAGCTAAAAAATATAATCAAGTTGTGATATTTAGATAGGTTTAAGAAAACATATTGTATAATGAAGAATAAACTCTACATCATCAAAATATTTGGAAAGTGATAATACTGCTCTCCTTTGATTCATGAATGATTAAATCATTTCTTCGGATCTGAGTTGCGAATGATAGTTTTTGCTTAAGACATTTTTTTTTTCATTAAAAATAGGGAGCTGTAACTTGGTAGATGAACAATTTCGTCATCACATTGTTATAAATGAAGAATGTACAACCTAAAGAAAAAAAGTTAGAACAAATATTTTACACGTAAAAATTTATTCCAGATATCTACTGCAGTGTTTTGTTTTTCTGAGTTACTTTCCTTCTTTTAGAGATGTAAAAGACCACAATTACCGAACTTATCAGGTAGATTCTTTCTCTTTTTTAAAAATAAGATTCTTTCTCTTTATTCCCCAAAACTTCTTGCAGTACAGCGACAAAAGAAAATATATTTGTGCAAAGCAGATAAATTTACTCCTTTATACAAATTTTTAATGTAATTTTACACTTCTTTCACAGCTAAGTGTTTTTGCATTGTTATTTCAAAATTATAAATAATCTTTCTAAAATAAATGCAATTTTATTTTGTTGAAAATAGAAACTCCAATCTCAGTTTATTATTAAATTATATACTTAAGAAAACCAATTTTGTTAAGAACTAAGAATATACTACTGTCTCTTGTTAAATCTAAAAAGGCTGTTAAAGATCTGTCTTCTGAGTTGGAATAAAAAACATGCTCAGATATGTCCTCACTAGATTATTCTCTCATGTATATTTATTTGACCCTACACTGCTCTAGTACCCAGCAGCACTGACAATCTTCAAATTAAAAATATACTATTATTTAGATACTTATTCTGCAGTATTTTTTCAATATTTTCATTTATTACCTTTTACCTAGCATATTCAGGTCAGATCTCTTAGATGGAGCATAGAACTAAGACACCACTACAGATAATTCAGGTAATTATCTGGATGAAAGAGGTAGTTAAGGTAAAATTTCATGGGTCATTCTAAAACTTGCCTTAACTGTTTGAGTTACTTAGTCTTGGAGTTCTGAGCTGGGGGCTATCATTAAATTGTGTGGAAGTTGTGTCTATTTTCTTGCAGTACAGGCACAAATAATTCAGTTGGGGAGACACAAAAATTGTTTGTGTTCTGGCAAATATTACAAGGAGACATACTAAAAGTATAAAAAGGAATATGATTCTATCTGTGGGGTATACTTTTCATTTATTAATTTATTTTCCTCGGCACTACAATATATGATAACTTCAAAATGGTCTAAAGCACAAAAGATTCCATTTTGAAGTTATCATAAATTGTAGTGTCGAGGGAAATAAATTAATAAATGAAAAGTATACCTCACAGATAGAAGCATAATTACCAAGAATGGTCCAAAATTAAGAATAGTTCATTGAAATAGTATAAATAAACTAGTTTTAAAGTGAAGGATAATTAAAAAACTAATATGTCAATAATCCAAATTGTGCTTTTTATGGCTTTTTAAAAATTTTACCAACATATTTTTTGAGTACTAAATGTGAATGTGATGGATACCAAACAATAATAAAAATACTGCGTTATCACTTCTCAATTCAAAATGTTCTACCACATGCATTATCTCAACAAATTATTTTGGCCTTTGACACTCTCTGCATAATTTATTTAGAGCTTATTGAAATGTCTCATATGATAAGTCATCTTTGTGTTTTGTTACCAGTTTGTAATTTTTTAGATTAAAAACTTATTATAGATTTACTTTTCTGTTTTGTCCTCTAATATCCAGCAGAGTGGTTTTTATCTCTCAGGGATAAGCAAAGTTTGGCCTACTACCTGTTTTTGTGACATTGAATTTGAACAAAGTTGTACACTTTGTTTACAAGGACTGACCAAGTTGAAGTGTGGCAATGACTCCTGTTATACAGAAGTTAACATTGTGCAAATAAAGCTGAAAAGCCAAGACAATAAAATTTGGCCCATTGTGGTTTCTCTCGGAAATACCAGTAAGAAAACCTTTAACATATTAAAAAGAGATTTTTAACCACAGGAATACTATCTGAGGAGCATTTATCTACTGTCAATATAGTTCCTTTTAGTGATGAGACTAATAACTATGTTCGTGTTTATGTATTTTAAAGGTGTGGGCTACAAGTCAGGATTGGGTACATAAGTGGTCTACATACAAGTGAAGTTTGGGCCTTCCATTGGCCCTCATCCCAACTGGATTTCATGTGCCTCCCTCATCCCCAGCAGTGCCCTGCCACTGTCAACCCCTTCTTGTGTATTATGATTAGTTGTCCAGGGTTCACTTAAGAGTGAGAACATGTAGTACTCAGTTCTTTGTTTCTGTGATAGGTCACTGAGTATGATAGACTCCAAATCCATCCAAGTTGCTGTGAAATCCATAGTTTTGTCCTTCTTTATGGATGCATAATATTCCATCTTGTATATGGACCACATTTTTTTTAGCCAGTGCAGTTTCAATGGGCAACATTGTGGGTTCCATGTTTTTGCTATTGTGAACAGTACTACAATAAATATGCATGTGCAGGTATCTTTTTTTGTAGAATGAGTTGAGTTCCTCTGTATATTTCCAGAAGGGGAATTGCTGGGTCATATGGAAGGTCAATTTCTGGTTCTTTTAGGAATCACCACACTGCTCTCCACAGACTAGGTTGAACCTAGTTTGCACTCCAACCAACAGTATAGAAGCATTCCCTTTTCCCTGCATCCTTGCCTGCATCAGTTACTTTTTGAGTTATTGGTAATGTCCCAGTGGCTGGAGTTAGGTGGTATCCCAGTGTGGTTTTGATTTCAATTTCTCTGATAATCAGTGAGGTTGAGAATTTTTTCCTTATTTTAGAAAAATTTTTATTGTAAAGATGTGGGGTACAATTCAGGGTTATGTATACAAACATTGATCATGCAGGTTTCCCATTTTTTTATGTATCTGTTGGTTGTTGGTATGTCTTCTTTTGAGAAGTGTCTGTTCATGTCTTTTGCCCACTTTTTAATGGAACCATTTGTTCTTTTCCTTTTAGCACAATTGAAATTCTTGTATATCCTAGATGCCAGGCCATTGTCAGATATACAGTTGGCAAGTAATTTTTCCCATTCTGAGGGTTGACTCTTTGATGATTTCTTTGGCTTTGCAGAAGCTTTTCAGTTTGATGAGGTCCCACTTGTCTATCTTATCTTTTATGGTATGGACATTTGGGAATTTGATCAGGAATTGTTGCCCATTCCAATTTCTGTAAGGCTGCTCCTGTGTTTTCTGAAATTCTTATAGTTTGAGACTTTATGTTTGGGTCTTGGGTCCATTTATAATTGGTTTTTGTGTATGGTGATAGGTGGGGTCCTCTTTTAATCTTCTGCATGCTGTTGGCCAGTTTTCCCAGCTCCATTTACTGAATAAGTTCTCCTCTCCCCAGTGGTTGATGAAGGCTTTGTGGAAGATGAGTTGGTTGAAAAATTGAGGTTTTGTTTCTGGAATCTCAATCCTGTTCCATTGGTCTATATACCTACTCTTGTACCAATACCAGGCTGTCTTGATGGTTGTCGCCTTATAATAAAGTTTAAAGTCTGGAAGTGTGATACTTCCCACTTTTTTTCTTTTGTTGAGGATTGTTTTGGTTATTTGTGGCCATTTTTTTTCCATATGAACTTCTGTATTGTCATTTCCAGGTATGAGAAGATTGATATTGGTAATTTAATGGGTTTTACATAGAATCTGTAGATTGCCTTGGGTAGAATGTACTTCTTAACAACGCTGATTTTCCCAATCCATGAGCATGATATGTTTTAACATTTATTTGTCTTTTTTTAATTTCTTTGAACAATGCTTTGTAGTTTTAGTTGAGAGAAGATCTTCCACTTCTCTTTTTTTTTAATCAATATTTTTTATTATGATATTGTGGGGTACAGTTAAAGGTTAGGTATACAAATATGCTTTGTTCAGGCACCCTTGTTGATAAGAGGTGTCTCCCCATCCCCAGACAGATATTTACTACGTTAATCCCATCTCTCTTCCCCTCCCCCCCTTCCACTTTTCTTATCAGGAAGATGCAAACATTTTTCATTTTCTTTTTTTGGTGGCTATTGTGAGTGGAATTATATTCTTATTTGGTTCTCTGCCTGTTTGTTGTTGGTGTATAAAAATGTGACTGTCTTTTGCACATTGATTTTATACCCTGAAAGTTTTTCAAAGTCCTTTATCAGTGCAAGGAAGTTTTTGACAGATTCCCTTGAGTTTTTCAAGTATAAGGTCATACCATCCACAAAGCTAACTTCCTCTTTTTCTATTTGGTTACCCCTAATAACCTTCTCAGCCTGATTGCTCTAGCTAGGACTTCCAACACTATGTTGAACAGGAGGGGTGAGAGTGGGCAGCTTTGTCTTGTTCCAGTTTCATGGGAAATGCTTCCAGTTTCTGTCCTAGTAACATGTTGGTTGTGGTTTTATCATGGATGGCTTTTACTATTTTTAGATATGTTTTCCCTGTACCTAGATGTCCAAGATTTTTTATCAAGAATGGGTGCTGGATTTTGCCAAAAGCTTTTGTGTCTAATGATATAATTATGTGGTTCTTGTTTTTATAACTTTATGTATTAAATTACATTTATGGTCTTGTGGATATTAAATCAACCCAGCAGCCCAGGGATGAAGCTTACTTCTTCATGGTGAATAATTTTTGAGATGTGTTGTTGGATCAGATTTGCTAGAAACTGGTTGAGAATTTTTACATCTATTTTCATCAGGAATACTGGTCTGCAGTTCTCTTTCTTTGCTGGGTCTTTGCCTGGTTTGGGTATCAGTGTGATGTTAGCTTCATAAAATGATTTGGGGGAGAGTTCTGTCTTTCTCGATTGTCTGGAATATTCTCAATATTCCAATAGGATTGGTATTAGCTCCTCCTAGTGTGGAGTGTGGAATTCTACAAATTCCAATGGGATTCCATTTGACCAAGGGCTTCTTTTCGTATGTAATTTTCTTATGATGGAGTCAATTTCCTGGGTTGTTACTGGTCTATTTAGGGTCTCAATATCTTCTTGTTCAACATTAGGAGGTTGTGTGATGTCAGAAAATCCTCCATTTCTTTTAGGTTTTTGAATTTGTTTTAATACATGTATGTGTAGTAATCTCTGACAATCTTTTGTGTCACTTTGAGGTCAGTTGTGATTTGATCTTTTGCATTTCTGATTGTGTTTATTTAGGGTTTTTTTTTTTTGTCTCTTTTTCTTGGCCAGTCTGGCTAGGGATCAATCAACCTTGTTTCTCCTTTAAAAGAACAAGTTTTTTGTTTTGTTGGTTTTTTCTATGATATTTTTGTGTTCTGTGTCCCATATTTGGGTTTTCCCTTTGGTGGATTCTTCTGCTGAAGTTAGGGTTTTTGTGGTCTAGACTTTCTAGCTTCTTTATGCGATATTAGACTGCTTACTTCTGATCTTTATTTTCTTGAAGTCTGTTTGTAGAGATATAAATTCTCCTCATAGAACTGTTTTCATGGCATCCCAGAGGTTTTGGTATGATGTGCCTTTGTTTTCATTTGTTTCCAAGAATCCTTTAATTTCTATTTTGATTTCTGTCTTGACCCAGGAGATGTTCAGCGTTGTATTTAGTGTCCACGTCTTTGTGTGTTATGGGAAGATCTCATTGTTCATGATTTTTATTTTTACTTCTCTGTGGTCTGAGAAGGTTTATGGTATTATTTCAATTTTATGGAATTTGTTTATGCTTGATTTATCGCTGAGGATGTTGTCAATTTCAGAGTATGTTTCATGTGATGATGAGTAGAATGTGTATTCTGTGGTTGTTGGGTGCAGTTTTCTGTAGGTATATATTAAGTCCATTTGGTCAAGTGTCAAGTTAATATTCTGGATCTCCTTATTGTTTTTTTTTTTTCTTCCCTCAGTGACCTATATAGGATTGTTTTGGTGTTAGTGGGATATTTAATTCCACAGTTATGATGTTAGAGTCAATAACCTTTTTTAGTTTATTTGGTAGTTGCTTTGTAAATTCTGGTGTTCCTGTGTTGTGTGCTTAGATTTTTAGGATGGATATATCTTATTGATGGATTGAATCTTTTATCATTATGTGTTGTCCTTTTGTATCTTTTCAAATTTTGGATAGCTTATGGGTTGTTTTGTCTGATATTAAAATCATGAATCCTTTCTTTTTTTGTTTTCCAGTCATCTGAAAGTTTGTTTTCCATTCTCTAACTTGGTGTCTGTGAGTGTCCTTTGTAGTAAGAGGCAGCATCTTGTTATATCCTCAAGGCAGCTTATTGTTGAGTCATGCTTTTTTAAAAAAAAATCCAGTTTATCATTCTATGTCTTTTCAGTGGTGCATTTAGTTCATTCACTTTCAGGTCAATTATTGAAATGTGAAAGTTTATTCCTATTATGTGACTCATGAAATTTTTTTTGCTTGATTGCATTCTTTTAACTTTTGGGTTGATGTATGTGTGTGTTTTCAGTTTTGTAGTTGAGATGTATTCTCTGTTGATTCTGTGTTTTCCTGGGAAGTGTGTGGCCATTCTTTTTTTTCTTTCTTCTGTGCTTATTACTTTCTTAAACATCTTCTGTAGAGCTGGTCTGGAAGCAGAATAATCTCTTAGGGATTGGATGCCTGGGAAGTATTTTAATTCTTTGTGGCTGATGAAGCTTAGCTTAGCTGGGTAGGAAATTCTTGGTTGGAATTTTTGAGAATTTTGAAAACTGGACTCCAGTCTCTTCTAGGTTGTAATTTTTCTGTAGATAAGTTTGCTGCTATTCTAATTGGTCTTCCTAGTTATGTAGTCTGGCCTTTCTTTCTCACTGCCTTTAGGACTTTTTTTCTTTTATACCTACTTTGTGTAAGCAAATTGCTGTGTGTCTGGAGTTTGGTCTTCTCATTTGATGTCTTTGAGGGGTTCTCTGAATCTCTTGCATTTGAATGGTCATATCTGATGAGATGAGGGAAGTTTTCTTGGATAATCTCATGGAATGTTCATTTCAAAATGTGCTCCATCTCCCTTTCTGTCTCAGGATTGCCAATCCAGTATTCAGTATTCAGACTCTTAATATAATTGCACATCTCTTGGAGTCTTTGTTCTGTCTTTTTAAGTTTCCTTTCCATGTTTTTAACCATTTGAGTTAGTTCTATATTTCAATTTTCAAGCTCTGAGATTCTTTGTTCTGCTTGGTTGATTCTACTTTTCATATTTTTCAGTTACTTATTTTGTTCACTGTGCTCTTTATTGCCATAATCTCCATTGTAAACTATTTCATTCTTTCTTCTTGCCTTTCATGATTTTTATTCATCTTCTCCATCAATACCTTGATGTCTGGATTTGTTGTCTGAGACTAGCCATTCTGGGGGCTCTTTAATATTTGAGTTCCAAAGTCTGTATTCTCAGATACAGTCTTTCCAGGGGCCCCAGGAATACCTGTGTTCTTGTTGATTCATCTTCTTTTGTGATCGATTCCCTCTCATTTTTCCCCCTCTTTAATTCCATTACTCAGCGAAGGAGGGATTGCTAACAGTTTTTTTTTTGTTCAACTCCCTATTCTTCCTTATGTAGAGCCTCTGGATTTGCTCAATTTTTGAAGCCAGGCTGGGAGTGGGAGCTAAGCTGTCATTTTTGCAGTTTTGAGACTTGATTAAGGTGTAATGGAGGGAACTAAGGTTCAGAAGCTACCTGCAGATCACAGTATACACTGACTGGGGTGTGGGCCCCCTGGAACCCACTTCCCACCACCTTACACTTTGTCCATGCAGTGGGAATGTATGTACATAGCCTGAAACCAAGATGGATAAAAGAAATTAAACGAAGAGAGAAAGAAGGAAGGGAGAAGAAAACAGGAAAACAAAGGGATAAACAAACAAATAAACAAAACAAAACACATACAAAGATACACTCAACCTCAAATATACACATACGTAAAAAAAGAAGAGGGAGGAAAAGGGGGGAATCAAACCAGAACACACATACACAAAGATATATGAGAGAGAATGAGCAAAAAATTTTTAAAAAATCAAAACTTTTTTTGAGTCTTGAGCTTCCTCTTGCTCTCTCTTGTGGCTATTTCTCAAACTTCAGATTTCTTTTTTGCTGACCTGTCCCAAGCACCACTGCTTTTGGCTCATTGCAGAAGGAAGTGGTCTCTGATCTCTAGACCCCTTCTCTGCTCTCTGTCCTAACTGATCAAGTTGCTCTCCACATGGATCAGATGACCTACACACTGCTGGGAGAAAGGAACTGGTTCAGATCAAGTCTCTTCCCTACACATCTGCTGCTAGATCTCTCACTCCAATTGCACATGTCTTTGAATGGTCCAGTGTAGAGGGTGAGGCATCTGGGTTTCCAGGCCAGTGCTGTGTCTCCAGGTATTTTGCATTTGGAGTATCCTCTCTGGATCAACAATGATTGATCATGAAGGAGTACGGAGATCACCCCTCAGTCTCAGTATACAGGTTTTTCAGAATTGGGTGAGCTAGAGAACAACTCTGCCCTGTTTTGGGACAGAGAAAACATTAGTGTTAGAGGATGTTTTCTTCTCCAGTGGAACTCAGCTCCAGATTTCCTCCCCACACTTTCTTCATGATCCCTGCTGCCAGTGCCTGACCTGTTGCCACAGTTGGTGGTGTCAGGCCAGGTGCCAGGTGCCAAGAGGTGACTGATCTCTGCCACTTTTTCCTGAGAGATTCACCAAGAATGGCAGATATTCTCATGCAGAGACTTATACACTGTGACTAGTTTCATAGTCATCTTGTCCCTCCTATAACTGTGTTCTTAATGAAAATCTTTGGATGTTGAGAGAAAAGAAAGTTTGAGAATTCTACTCAGGAAGCCAGAAGACATGCTAAGTACTAAATGATGGGAAAGCTCATTTCTATAATTTAAGTAGTGATTCTACCTGTTTAGGTGCATATACCTAAACATCAAGTCCTATTTTATGAAATAGTAGACCCCTGAAGTCAAGGTAACACAAAGTTAAAGCAATGAGTATTACTGAGATCCTTTAAATCACAGGAAGAAAATAGGTCTTATAATTAATAAGCTAAGTTATTTTTAGCTGAGAAAAAATTAGAGCTGCCCAGAGTAATAAATCTATGGCATGGATGCATCCAAACTTGATTTACTTTTATCATCCCAATGAATCTCAGGGAAAAAAAATCAGATTTATGCATAAAATTAAAAACAATCAACCAACAACTTTACTCTATTTTTACTTATCTATTTTTTAGCATTACATAGTGACATTAATGGCACAGGAAAGACCTTCACACAAATACACAGAGACTTGCAAGTGGTAATAAGCAAGATCAAAGTTTGGTTTGTTTATTTGTTTGTGTGTTTTTTCTTGTTCTTTGCTTTGTTTTTTCATACTTCAATGAGATTCTCTCTTTTTTTTTTTAAATCAGATTCTGACTCTGTCCCCCAGGCTAGAGTGCAGTGGCACAGTCACAGCCACCACAGCCTCAACCAACTGGGCTCAGGCAATCCTTCTGCCTCAGCCTTCCAAGTAGCTGGAACTACAGGTGCCACCATGCCCAGCTAATTTTTGTATTTATTGTAGAGACGAGGTCTTGCCGAGATGTCCAGGCTGGTCTTGAACTTCTGGGCTCAGGTAATCCTCTCACCTCGACCTCCCAGAGTTCTTTGATTACAGACTTGAGTCACCATGCCCAGCTTCAGTGAGATTCTTAGTAAACTTCCCAGCAGTGCTATTAACGTGAAAGATAAAGGAAGTTGGGAATGGAGTAAGCAGAGGTAAAGCAGTAGAATTAAAGAATAGGCAAATCATAACTGAAACAAGGAAATGAATAGTTCACATTCTCACTCATAAGTGATCCATGGTCACAATAGCACAAGGGTGGGTTCCACAGTCATTGAGCACTGCCAGGGGAAGAACGGAGGTAGGAGGATGGGGAGGGAGACAAGTGATAACTCAAAGGGTTCCTGATCCACCACCAGAGGAAGTGAAGTTCACCTAGAAGCCCAAACTTCACCTACATGCAGTCTACTTATGCAGCAAATCTTCACTTGTACTCCACAGTTATGTAATAAATACAGGAGTAATTTTTAAAAATAGAGTACCTCTGTATTTTTGCTATCTCAACCTTATTATTAAATCTTTGTACATTGTAGGACTTTCCATGCGTGAAGTACTGTAGACCTAATTTTACTCCTTAGGACAAACAGTAGATTGGACTATATATGCAAAGGAAATCTGCAGTCCAGGGGAGTGAGCTTGGAGAAAGAAGCAATGTGGAAAATCGTTTGGTGGACTTTTTTCCTGGGCTTCTTCTGGAAAGAGTAAAATGCTTTTTGTTTTGTTTTTCCTTTTCTACAAAGATATCAGAGAAAATAAAATAATAGTGCAAAGAAAAACAATGGGAGGATTTTCTTTTTAAGATTTATTGGAGTCCAGAGAACAACACACTAGATGTGGAATAAAGTGCAAGTAAAAGATTTTGGCTGTGATATTGTCATCAATGAAGAACAGGAGGAACACTTTTGTCAAAGTGACAGAAGAGCTGACTCCTTGGCCTCTTATGTGTAACTGGGCCCAAGAATTCTACAGGTTTCCTCCTCAGATTACCAGTGAGCTGAGAAATATTTAAAAGGCAAATATTTTGTAGAACTTTTGTGTTTTTTTCAGACAGTATTGCACACATTAAACATATGTTTTGCTAACTTCTATTGTGCAGAAATGTTTTGTAGACTCTTGCTTCTCACACTTAAAACAGGAAAGTGCCAGGCAATTCAGGATGTTATATTTGTCCACCCTCAAAACTTCAGAATTAAAATGAAAGACAACATGTAAGCAGAAATTGTGATCTGAGAAAATATTAACCCATTTATACTTAATTTATTTGCCTTGTTAATCCGTGTGAAACACAGAAGGAACTCCTGCATCAAACACAAAGGTGGAGCTGTTTGAGTGTAGCAACTGAGCATGTTATATTTTTTCTTTATATCCTGTACTTCTAAATAACCTGTTCCTGAATATAAACTTTGTGTGATTACTTAAATAATTTACTTCAGAAAAGCCTCCTAGCTCTTGCTTTGAATGAAATCCCAATGAAGATTATCAACATTACCCAGATTATTCCAGTTATCCCTCAACCTAGGTCTTTCTTCAAATATGACATCCTCAACACCAGGCCTAGGGCAAATGTCCCTAAGCAAGCCCACATATCTTATCTCTAAATATTTAAACATATTAACCATTGTAAATAAAAGTCATAAATTGCTAAATTAAATACATTCTATTCTCATACATTGACAAATATACTTTTGTTTAAAAATCTTCTCCAAAAATGTGACCTATGACTAAATTTAAGTATCATTACACATCTCTGGGAATATTATTAAGTAAAAAGTGATTGGAAATAAAATAATAATATTCATAATTTATATGTTTATTTCATGTTATTCTTATTTCCCTCATGCATAAAAATTATTATTGATATTAGTCAATGTTTTTGCATAATTTGTTTTATTCAAATTGCTCTCAAATTTAGCAATAAATATAATAAAGACATAATTCATTAAAGAAATACATATAATTTAATTTAATAATAAAAATATAGTTATCACTTGCTTCAAAAGTTATTTTCTTCTAAAATATTGAATATCAAAATTATTTGAAAAGTACCAATTCTAAGTAAAATGTTAATAATTTAAATCAAAATTATTTAAATTTAAATGAATACTTTATTTTTTTAAATGTTATTTTAAAAATACAAAATGAAAGTACTATCTATTGGATGGTTCAGAAGATAATCTTTAATTAATGTTAAATCTAGAAGACTTTTCAGGGAAGATTAGGATATTGAATCATCTTATACTATCCTTTGACAGATGGTTTAAATTTTACATAATAGAAAGATAACTTTAACATGGAGAAATTGAAAAATCTTTAGACTTAGTAATCAAGCTAAATATTACCAGTGAGAATCAGATGGACACTGTGTGCTACTGAGGTGACTTTCTGTAAAGGATATAACACGTTGAATATATGAGTCTATCTGGAATAAATACATTGAATCTTATTAGGGGACAATATCACATAAACCAAAATTGAGCAGACTGTATTCTTCAAAAATGCCCAAGTAATAAGAGACAAGGAAAATCTATGGAAAAATACCAGTTTTTAAAAAATCATGGCAATTTTAAATGCATGTGATCCTACGTTAGATGCTGTACATATTTCTTCTATTCTCAACTTATTTTTTTCCTCTCACTTCTTCTTCTGTTAATTTTATTCTACAGATTTTTGTGGGCTTAATATTTTCCCACATTATTCTGAGACTCAGATCTTTTTTCTCACTATATTTTCTCTCTGTCTTTCAGACTGCATTGTCTCCATTAATTATATCTTCAAATTTGCTAGGTTATTTCCCACTGTCAGTTTAAACCTACTGTTGAATCTCTTTTTAATCTTAGCTATTATACTTTTTAATTTCAGAATTTACATTTGATTCTTTTTCATAATTTTATACTTTTTGATATTTTCTTATTTGATAATATGTTGTTGTCATCTTACCTTTATTTTTAATTTAAACATGGTTTCTTTAGTTCTTTGAACATATTTATAATAGCTACCTTAACATCTTTGCCTACGAATTTGACATCTTTCACAATGTCTCTTGTCTCTTTCTCTTTCTTTTTATCCTTTTCATGTGTCATACTTTCCTGCGAAGTGGACATTTTTGAAAACATATTGTTACAACTCTATTGACTGATTCTTTCCCTCACACCATGGACTTGTTTTCGTTTTCTTGTTTATTTGTTTAGTGACTTGGCTCAATAATTTTATTTTTTTTCTCTACAATGTGAAGCCTCTGGCATTGTTCCTAGAGGGCTGGATTCTGGGCATATGCACAATTAGTCTGGAACGTCAATAATTATAGCTTTAGCAGAGTTTTTTTAAAAAAATTTCTTTCTTTTGTCTCTCTGTTATGCTGCCTGTCTCTGTGGGTTTCATACCCAGATATTCAGCTCCACTGATTGGTGATTGATTTTCTTGTTGCTTTTTCACAATGGCCTGCAGCATTTATTGTTCCATTGTCTGACCCAATTAAATTTGTCTTTAGCAGTGGTAGTTTTGGGGGTCAGTCTTTGATGTTTGGTCTGACAGTAGGAAATCTATTCTTAGAGGTTCACTCTGGTATACTAGGTGGTCTACAATTAAGCAGTTGTTCTTATGTAGCTACTAGCTTCCTCTTAATTGCTTGCCACAAAAATAAATATTATTTTTGAGAGTAACTTTAGGCTTGAACTCCCTTATTTTGGGAAATCTTTTAAGTGCTCTCTTTGTACCTGCCCCTGGGTAAAATCTGCCCCTGGGCAAAATCTTGGAGCCATACTGCTCAGGAGCTCGGGGCACTACACCCAGAATGACAACCAGAATGACACGGGTAGTTTATGAGTGGGGTGCAGGCTGGGGACAGTAATTTCTGGTCCTTTCAAATGGTCTTTCCCAGTGTGGAACCTCTACACCTATCACTGATCTATGGCAAGAGCAATCTGTGTTCCAGTATTCTTGGCTTGACACATCTGTGTTAAGCCTCAGGTTCATGAGTCAAGGTTGAGTGGAGAAAAGAACTTCTTGTGGCTTCACTCACTTAGAATTCAGCCTCTGCAATCAGTAGCTGGGGAAATGAAAAATGAGAAATATTGGCTCACTATCTAGTCCAGAGAGATATCGCAGCCCTTTACTAGGATCTGGGAGCAAAGGGAGCCCCATCTTCTTAGCCACATGCACCCCAAGTGAAGCTTCCCTCTGTGTAAACTGTGTGTGTAGAGGTAAGAGGATTGGTTTGTGATTTTAGTAACACAGAGTGTACTCACCAAGGTTTAGTAGATTTTCTGTAATAAATGTTTCTTTGTTTGTCGTATGCCCTTAGAAAATTTCCAGGAAATTTAAATGGTTGCTTTTTAAAAATATATATAAATTTGCATGTGTTATGATTTCCTAAGTTCTGGTTGTTTCTTAGGGACACTGGGCCACAGAACTCTTTATACTAAAATTCCAAAAGTAAAATTATATCAGGTCAATTTTTTTTTTTCTTTTTGAGTTGGAGTCCCACTTTGTCGTCCAGGCTGGAGTGCAGTGACACGCTCACAGCTACCCCAGCGTTGACTTGCTAGGCTCCCACCTTCTGCCTCAGTAACTACAGGTGTGTGTTTCCATGCCCAGCTAATTTTTGATTTATTGTAGAGATGAGGTTTCGTCAAGTTGCCCAGACTGGTCTTGTACCCTCAGACTCAGGCAATCCACTTGCCTTGGCTTCCCAACGTGCTGGGATTACAGGTTGAGCAACCAAGTTCACCCTATATCAGATATCTTTATATCAAACATGTGTTTTTGTAACTTTCGTTTTTCCATGTATTCATTCAATCACTCAGCCGATATTTCAAGACAATCATTGAGAATAATTCTGAATAAGAGACCCAACATGGTGGGAAAAATACTAATATCCAAATCTATCTAAGAATATGTTATGTTTTCATAAAATAGCACTTAAAAGATCCTTCAAAAATTAACTTTTTCTTAGCAATAATTCCCACTAAAATTTGCAAATAAATAAAACATAAAGAAAATAAAAATAAAGAAAAAATAAATTCCTAGGAAGTATAGCATGGAGATAAAGAACAGAAATGTTGAAACAAGAACCTGTTTTGAATTGCCAAATCTGGCACTTAATGCAGGTTAGGTGACCTCTTTCTGCCCCTCTACCCTATGGGTAAAATAAAGATAATTGTGAGTTAATCTATTTTAAAAAGTCACTTGCGTACAGTAATTGTTATATAAATATTATCTATTTTTAAAATTATAATGAAATTTATGTTGATTGCCTGATGAAATTCAATCCATGTGTACAAAATTATGCCATATGCATGTCTTTTTTGTATAAATTAATTACACTGAACTGACTATAGCTGTCCATAATAAGTCCACTATATAAGTAAAAATTTTTAAGGGTTACTAGCTCTATGCAATCTCAAAAATCAGGTAATTGTAAAGGAAAGTTAATTTGAGACATCATTTCTCTTGTCTTAAGTATAGTCATATTTTTAATAATCTGTAATTATCTTATAATTTTTAGTGACATCAAGTAGGTTCTATGTCCTGTGAAAATAAATTAACTTAGGAAGTTTGAAAATTTTATGTATTGTATTTCAACTTTAAGAAATTCTGTTATGTTTTCCAAAATGCATTTAACATTCAGGATATTTATTCTTCACTTGTTGTATTTTATCAAATGTCTTTTTATCCAGAAAGCAATTTAATAATATAAATTCAATCCATACCTATTTCTATCATATAAATCTGTGTAGTTCTCAAGCATTATAGAGACTGATTAGTTGTCTATACAATAGGAATTTCATCCTGCCAAATTTCTTGAAAAGAAGAGTAAACTTAATCAAATTGCTATAGGGAGGATTTTAGAAATGAAATATGTAAATTACAGTTTTTTACTTATACAACAGTTGTGAATCCAGAATAAGTGATATCTCTCTATTGGGTGTTCTTCTTTCTTTTCTCTGATCAAAAGTAATAAAAATTGGAGGAGTAATAGAGTTAAATAAAGCAAAGAACAGTAGTTGTATTGAATGTATCTGTTTCTATGTCTAATTTGAAATGTTTGACAGTGAGAAGCAGAAGTAGCCTCTATATGCAGTATTATTCTCCCTTAGCTGATTATAGTTTCTTTTCTTTGTGAATTATTTTGAATAAATTCACCTTTCTAATTAGGAATACCACTGCCCCACTGTCTCTTGCTTTAGTAAGTCTTTATATCTTCAAATGTCTTCCTCTGAGGCTAATCATTAATAATTAACTAATGCATTTTTATTTTATAAACACCTTAAAGAGGTCACCGAGGAGAAAAAGGATAAATGTACTTTGGAAAAATATATATTTAAAGTTTTTAATATGTACTCTTTAAAATAATACATACCCTTTCATTAAAAGTGACAAAGAAAGAGGAATTAAATAATACTGGTAGCAAAGTCACTTGAGAAAGAATGTCTTGAGTCAAACAAATTATTTTAAAAACCAAGAAAATATAAAGTAGTTGAACTTAACACTCTGTTTTGCACCAGCTTAATGCAAATAAAAAGAGGTTTAAATGGGGCATTGGCCAAATATTGAACATTTTACTGCTGAAGATAAGTTTAAATAAGAATGTCTAAAAATTAACTATGAAACATTTCAATGGATACATTATAGGTTGTTTGTTGTTGTTTTGTTCTTTACTTAGGATGTTTTCTTTCTATGACTGTTTTAAAATAAAATTAACTAACTTTTTATTAATTATTAAATAAATGCTTGACTTAGTGATTTAAATAAAATTTAATTTTGAAATTAAGTTATAATTTTGAAAACAATCCTGGTGTTTATGATTTCTGTTCCTAAGGCTGATCATGTCTTAATCACTACGATTCTGTTACTCCTCAGAAAAAGGCTCAGGGATGGTTATGTCTTCTTCTAGTGCCTTATTCTGGAAGAAGAACTACTAAAGTCTCTATAGGGAAACCATAAATGATGATGAAACTCTCCCAATAAGGTAACATTTAATAAAAACAGAGTTGAAAAATATATTAAGAATTTCCAGTGTGTAGACAAATTAAGCAGGTAATTTACGTTTCTAAATTTTTTCTTAGGATACACATCTTTGGCATAAGAATATCACTGAATCATTGAGTTGGTGTAAAACTGTCCTCTGCCAATGTCATGAAATCCCTTTGGTTTGGGCTGCCACTGAGAAGTTATGCTGATTTTACTCCTAACAAGAAACAAACAAACAAACACCAAAAAGAAACTGTGTGTCTAGATGGCAGTTCAAGTTCTGTCTTTGAGTTCTGTTACTTTATTTTATTAATAAGCATTCGATTTATTCCACAGTATTGTGTAATGTGAAAATGATGTTGAACTAGAAACTCTGCCTTTCCAAGGTTTTTCTTCTTTCCTTTTAGCTTTGTCAATAGCAATAGCAACTTAAAAAAAAAAACTTAAAAAAAAACACAATCTTTTTGACTATATGCAATCTTGTTATATTTTATTTCTGCAATTTTAAAGACATTATTTGTAAAGAGTATATTTAGAAAGTTGTAATTAGGTATGAGGGAAACATTGACATGTTCTTTGAGTTGAAATGGGTTATGAAATTCCTTCCACTGGCTAAGTGTTTATTTTTTATCCTAAACTAAAAAAAATGGGTTGAGATGACATACAGATATACTTTAACCAGTGCCTCTTTATTCATGCAACTATCGTTTCTTTCCTTCATTTTTATAAGATGTCTTATTCATATCCTGCATAATTAGGTGTCTCTAAAGAGTAGCTCTTGGGGGAATTATTTGTACTGTTAATCAGCACTGACAAACTTAAGTACATCACCAAATTTCTTGTAAAATCAATATCTTGCCGGGCTCGGTGGCTCAGCCTGTAATCCCGTGCCTTTGGGAGGCTGAGGTGAGTGGATTGCCTGAGCCCGCGGGTTTGAGACCCGCCTGGGCAGCGAGACCTCATCTCTACAATAAATCAAAAAATCAGCCGGGTGTGGTAGCGCATGCCTGTAATTCTGGCTACTCGGAAGGCTGAGGCGGAAGGATCGCCGGAGCCCAGCAGGTCGAGGCTGCGGTGGCCGGGAG
>NW_007250537.1:285548-331052 GCF_000164805.1 Carlito syrichta
ACTCCAACTCAAAAAAAAAAAAAAAAAAATCAATATCTTACTTGAAATGTGCCTTGTTATAATTATGGTATTATAAGATGAACAGCTAAATGTTATATAATACAAATCTCTTGTTTACTGTACATCTAAAGATACAGTGCTGTATATATAATCCTTCCCTTTTTTCCTTCTTTTTATTTCAGAATTTTATATATATGTACTTTTTATTTTTCTGTTCATGAAATTATATAACATATTGACAAAGAAGGTGTTTCTAAAAATTAAAATGTTTTGCTATAGGAAGGCAGGCAAGGACACTGTGTTTGACAAAGTTCTGCCTACAAACAGGTGTGAGAGATATCACTTCCTTCATTCTTGATTTTAATCTTATCATGTTACTTCACTACAGCACTGGGCATTTTGTTTTAAAAACTCACAATTTGTTGCTAGCATTAGTAATTTATGAAATATTTTTAGCACAATTGAATTGTTTGAAAAGAATAAAATAAAGCAGTTTATTTTATTTTTTGCACATTTGTTACATGCTGTTAAATTTTTTTCAATTTGCCTTTGGAAAACTAAGCATCTGTCTGGAACAAAATCATTGGGCACAATAGATTTAGGCTTAATGTTAACATATCCCTGCATGAAGTATAAACTAGTGGTTTTATGGTTTTCCATGACATCAAGTAAACCATTTCACCATTTAAACAAGAAATGTCTTATATACCCATGAGTGTTTTTTAAATTCATTAGTGTTTCAACTAAATGTTTAGGGTCTCCTGGTGTAAACTGAAAGGAAGTTATAATTGTGTATGGCCTTCTCAGGAGTTTCAATACTTTTCTCACCTAGACATCTAAGGGATAAAACACACATCTATCACCCATGAGGACCTGATCTCACATGCTTCTTACTGGGAAGAGATGTAACTGCATTAGATTCTCTGAAGAGAAAAAACTATGTTTGTGGTATGAAAAATCCACCCAGGAGACTTTGATATGTTCTTGATAGGGAAGTCGGGGTAACACATTTCTCCATAGCCTCTCTGCTGTGGAGAGGTTTCCATACACATAGGAATTACTATTTTAGACATCCTAGTATGGTCCCTTTTGAAATGATGGCAAATAATCAGAGTCCTGGAAAGGCAATAGTAACTTGTCAAAGGAATTTAATTTAATGAATTTCACAAACTATATTTTTTTACTTAAATCATTTAGCTCATTATTTTTCAGATAGAAGTAATTTTTACTTTCATGTCTAAGCTGTCAACTCTGCCAGTTTATCTGATTCATTTTTAAAGATTTTCATTTTCCCCATCTTCTAGATACAATTTTATTAACTGAATATTAAAAATTACTTCATAATAAGATGAAAGCTTATTTTATTTGACAATAAAATAATTTTTAGATAATAAAAGAAATAACGAGGAAGTAATTACATAGTTAACTGAGCTTATTTATTTAATTACCTAGCTGTGATGATAGTTTTAACATTTTCTGTTTAAAAAAATTGTTTTTGAAAGGCTAGCTTTTCTTTAGTCTTCTGGGTTTGGGGACTGGGAACCTCTTTATACATACTTGTTCAAATTCTGCTGGTTTACTCCCTCTTCCCCTGTGGACGTGCGGCAAGAACCAGCACTTATAGCTCTGCTGGTTTCTTCATCTTTGGGAGCAATCTCCTCTTGGAAGATCAGATATGCTCTGTTCTTCCATGCTTTTGTTTTTCCGTGTACCAGCAGACCTTGTTGTTTTTCTTTTCAGATGGATTTTCTTATTTTCCATAGCATCAGCATTTTGAAGTTTATTTTATGGGCGTGGGGACAGGAATAAGGGTGAAAACGAGTGTAAACTAAGCCCAGCCCTGTCATCAGCACCCACTGGAGGCGGTCAGCAGAGTGGCCTTGGCTGTCCCTGCACCTGGCCCAGGAGCCCAGGAAAGAAGTCAAAGCTGGGTCCCTCTGACTAGATTCATCAGGCAAGAGTCCAAAACCAAAAACCTCCAGGACAAGAAACAATCATGTCTGCAGCAGAGATACAACACTGTGGCCCTACGGCCATGGTAATTGTGAGCACCAAGAGAAATGAATTTACAGAAATATTCCCAAAACAAAGACATGCATCTAGTTAACAGTCTTCCAGGACACACACACACACACACACACACACACACACACACACACACACACACACAATCTAGTACAACCTAACAGCCTTAAATATCTGACGAAACAGAACCATGAACATTAATTCAGCAAAAGGGAGAGGTAGGCCAAAGAAGCAAAAGGCAAATTTCATACCCCATGGAGCTTAAAAAAAAATCCTCCCCAGCAAGGAGTGGTAAGAAAGCTGGTGAAGGAAGAGAGTTCTCTGCTTGGCCAGTCACTATGGTCGCCTAGGCGTTTTCAAAGGCACAGGCGTGAAAGGGGCAGAGCTCAGGACCCTCCACAAGGCCCGCACAGTCAGCCACACTGGAGTTTCATTATGTTTTCCTTCTGACCTTCACAGATTCTGCCTTTGGAAGGGTGACTTCATCCAGGGGTGGAGGATGGGGTGGAGAATGGATTCTATTACTATCTCTCAGTGGAAATTGCAGGGACCAGCCTTCTCTGGGCTCACCCACAGGAAGGTGATCTGGAAAGCCTGCAAATATGTTTTCTGGGTGGCTGTGCAGTGTTCCCAAGCTGCTTAGTACAGGTCTGGATCCCAGAGAGGGGAGCAGGCATCTGGTCAGGGGACTGCAGCAGAGGCAGTGGCACGGCTGCAAGCAGGGGAGATGCCTTCTCCATTCTCCATCCCGAGGCTGAGGCAAGCTGGCTGGCTGCCTTTGGGGCAGCCTGGGAGTCCCCTTCTTCACAGGACACTTAGGCTCCCTCAAAGCCTTCCCAACCACCTGCAGCTTTAAGCCTTATTTGGCAGTTACTTCCTATGGGGACTCTGTTACTGACGAGTGAATGGACAGTTTTGACAATGTTAGTTCTAGTAACAGGGCCCTTTGACTTTTTACTGTTTTCCTCTCTGATTATTAAACAAAAGAGGAGAGGGGTTTACTTTGGCTCTCACTTGCTGCATGTTTTTGGTATGACTTTTCAATATTTATGAGGAAGTATCTGTATCTAAAGCTCTTCCAAGTTCTCAACAGGAATCAGAAGAGTCATTGCAGATTGAAAATAAAACATATTCTTAAATTCAGCTTTATGGACGATATAAACCAAGCTATAATGGAAGAGTTAGGACCTTTGTCATGTCAACCAGACAAGAGCTGTGTAGCCTTGGGTAAGTTATGTATCCTCTTTGAACCTCAGTTGTGTCAATAGTAAAAACAGAAATAACAACACCTATCCTGTGAGGATGGGATTTGATAATTTTCTGTACCTGGGGCATAGTAGGCACACAATAAATGGTAGCTCTAATAATATGCAAAGGAAATTAGAAGTTCCTGGTATTGGAAATTAACTTATGTACTAAACGAAGCTCCATATTAATATTATCTCATATTCCTAGTCAGATGCATATTATAGATTCAATTGGCAAATCTCTATCTCTATGGCCAATTCATCAGAGTATGAAAAACATGTTTCAAAGAAAAATAATGTCCATTTAGAATCCATGGATGTAATAGAGAATATAAAAGTGAGCATGAACAAAAATGGGATCTATTTGAACATCTGATCTATGAGTTTCATAGGACCTAGAGGGAAGGGGCAAAATGTATCCTAGATGCATAAACATGCAAATGTGTGTGTGTGTGTGTGTGTGTGTGTGTGTGTGTGTGTGTGTGTACATGTGCTTATTCTATGGTATCTTTTCTTAAGAAATTATAAATTACCACATTTTCTTTATCCAGTCCACTTTCGAGGGACAGCGGGATTGGTTCCATGTTTTTGCTATTGTGAATAGTGCTGCAATAAACATGTGCACACAAGTATCTTTTTTGTAGAATGATTTGAGTTCCTCCAAGTATATTCCCAGAAGGGGGATTGCTGGGTCATATGGAAGGTCAATTTCTAGTTCTTTTAAAAAGTCACCACACTGGGTAAAGAAAATGTGGTACATATACACAATGGAGTATTACACAGCCATAAAGAAAGACACAATTATGGGCTTCACAGCAACTGGATAGATTTAGAGTCTGTCATACTCAGTGATCTATCACAGACACAAAAAATAAACCACATGTTCTCAGTCATAAGTGGGTCCTGAACTTTTATCACAATACTATAAGAGAGGGATCCGCTCTGGTAGGACACTGCCGTGGTGGGAGTGAGTATGGTTTATGAACAATATCATTAGAAATCCATAATGTGTTAATACTACTTTTATGAAAATTACAGAAGGCAGAGTTGTGGAGTTAAGTTCGATTAGTCAAGGCTTTCATTAGTTCTTATGTATATAGGCAATGAAATTGGATAATCATTCAGTAAAATGGTATATGTCCTTTCACTGTTCTTAGGGGGTCTTTTTATAAGGTAAAGTTTAATAATAGAGTAGTCAAAAGAAAAATAGTTTTTACTGAAACTCAATTTATTTCCAAGTAATAGATCAAACTGATATGTTTATGCTGTCAGATTATTAATACCAAAAGGGTCATAGTATCTTGAGGAAATTAGCAAAAGAAAGGAAAAGAAAATCCAAAGTGCAGAAAGTGATGGGTCATTTAAAGGGTGCAGTAAAGAAGACTCAAAGCTACCTGTAATACATGAAGAGAAGTTCAAACCCATGAGATTTGATTATGAATAGAATCGGGTTAAAACTATGATCTCCCTTTTTTACAATTATATATATTTTCTCCCTATACCTTGTAAAGCTAAGAGTTAATTTTTTAAAAATTATATAACTGGAAAAGAGAGAAAGGGTAAGAATTAAAAAGAAAAATATCAGAAGAGAGCTTGTCTAGGACTTAGGAAAATAAAAAACATAAATTACGTTGTAACTGTTGAGTTTACATACTTCCAAGATTTATTTTTTAAATTAGATAGTGATGACTTATTAAATCTTAATAATTTTAAAGCTTGAAAAGTACTAGAGACAAAAGAATACTTAGCTTTTGGAATTCAGTTTTCATATAAAATGAAAAAATAAATTTCAAGATTTTAATATTTTTTAATGATAAATAAATTTTTTAAATATTACAAAAATAGCTTCTTAAAAATTTCAAGATTGTGAGGTCATATGAAATCAAGCAAATGTAATAAAAAGATAACTTAGGCTAACAGTAGAATATAAGTCTCATTACAAAAATACTATCTATGCCTTAAAGAATTTTAAATTTCCACTTAAACATAATTATACATTTGAAAAAAATTCAGTTGAGCAAAACTACCTATTCAATGTATCTATCTATAATGTTGATAAAATGGATCATTGATACTGGAATATGCTAAAAAATATCTTTCCCATAATATATTTTTGGTTTTCCTGATTACAATTTATGAGATCTTTATGAGTACTGATGTAGTTTGTCTATTGTTTCATATAGTCAAAATCAAATTCTGCTTTTAAAAACTCCATGTAAAATACATTTTAAACATAAATAACTTCAATTAGTATGGTGTTAAGCTTCCCTGAGAAGACACATCACAGTTTATAAAACTGTGCTTTCTTACTTATAACATCTGATCAATGTGCATATTTTACTCCTATGCACACATAATTGTGATAAATTAATTGGTATATTTCCCTCTAGTATGTTCTTTGTGGATAATTTATATAATTTGCTTGCATGACCACCATGAATTTTCAAATAATCAGTGATTTAAATAGAAATAAGGGGTACAAAATTAAATTTCTACAGCAACAATTTTTTCTTCAAATAAGTCTTCTGACTTTACTTCTTTCTTTACCCTTATACATGCACAACCTTCATCACTTCATACAACTTAAAGCTATCTATCTGTACTAAGAGCCAGAGTCAGTACCTTGAATATAAAAGACTACCTTGCTATGGCAAGAGACAAACCTTATAGATCTAGAATATATACAACTAAATATAGTATATAAAATTAAGCTATATTAATTATGAATTGGGCAAGATACTGATTAAGTAGTTTAAATCAAGCATTTAAAAATATATATTGTATTAATTGAGCTAATTAGCTAAAACTCAAAGCATGTATAAAAACTTTTTTAAAAAGTGTTTGTCATTACAACCTAATAATATTAATGCATTTTTAAAGGATGGAGAGTAGATGAAGGAACTCAGGAATACCAGCTGGGAGATTTTTATAATAATTAAGGTGAGTTTCAGGACTAAGCTTTTTAATTTTTTTGGAAAGGATGTGAGGAGAAATGTTGCAAAGATAAAATTAATGGGGTTTGTTGAATACTTTTTATTTGAGTAATGGGTTCTAGATGATAGATTGTGTCCCAGTTTAAACAGTGTCAAATGACTCTAGAAATTGATTGGTGTACAGAAACAAGATAGGTCATCAGATTTGGTGGTTCTAATTCATTAGTGTCAGATGTAAAAGCAGCTCCAAGTACAATGAAAGTTTAACAACAAAATATTGAGAAAAGACTAGACAAAATGTGTGAGAATATTCTTTATAAATAACTGAATATCAAATGACAAAGACAAATATATCATATTTGAAGGAAACAGGATGGAAAATGATTTCTTTGGGCTTTGGGACACCTAGTTTCTCATTTTGCATGGTTCTACATCATAAGTATTTCATATCATATTTTCCTAATGACATTCAAAGTTAATATTCTTATGAGACAATAATTATAACTTCAAATCAAACAAGAAGAGTCAGTGTTTGTTTTCTGTTTTGTTTTTGTCCTTCAAATAATATTTTACGAAGGAAAACCCTACCTTGTTCCCTAGAGATATTTGGAAATTCAGGATTTTGCTTGCCATTCTGTAACTGGGAGTGGGTGAGAAGAGGACAATGATAATATAATATGAATATGCACAGCCATAATGCCTATCATTCTGAATTCAATTACAATGTTCTAATACATGATCTCTTAATATCAAGAGGAAATGCCAGAAAAATGAAATAGGCTCACGGTTTATTCTCATTTTTGACAATGTTCAGATAGGTTAATTCTTAAACAGAGATTCTTAAAAAGGGTCTGCCAGAATTCATATATCTGGTTGAATTTGGGGAAGAACTAAATCAATCTTAATCCTTATTTCTGAGTATATTCCAAATAAACAGATTATTTGTCATAAAAACTTAAAAAAAATAAAATTGGGGGGCCAGGTGTGGTGGTTTACACCTGTAATTCCAGCACTTTTGGAGGTTGAGGCAGAAGGAACCCTTGAGCCCAGGCGTTTGGGACCAGCCTGGACCACGTAACACAGTGGTACCCAAACTTTTTGACTCAGGGACCGGTTTCGTTGAAGACAATTTTTCCACGAAAAGGGGTGGGGGAGGAAAGGAAGGAGGGGGTAAGCAGTCAGATTTATAAGGAGCGTGCAACCTACCTAGATCTCTCACATGCACAGTTCACAATAGAGTAGGGACCCCCAAACCCCAGGTGGACTACCGGTTCCAACCAGTCCCAGGCCTGTGAGGAACCAGGCAAGTGAGCGCAGCAGAGCTCCGCCTACTTGCAAATCAGCAGTGGCATTAGATTTTCACAGGGGCACGAACCCTTTTGTGAATTGCACATGCGAGGGATCTAGGTTTTGTGCTCCTTATGAGAATGTAATGTCTGATGTTTACCCCTTCCCGTCCCGTCCCCTCGAAACCGGTCCCTGTCACCAAAAATGTTGGGGACAGCTGCAAAGTTTCCTGCTCCTGTAAGAATCTAATCCCACTGCTGATCTGACAAAAGGCCGAGCTCTGCGGCCGGGTTCGAACAACCCATGGACAGGCACCAGTCTGCTACCGGGGATTAGGACCTCTGACATAACAGTCCTCATCTTAAAAAAAAAAAAAAAAGTAAAAATAGCACGGCAGGGCGACTCCTGTTTTTAGTCCCAGCTACTCAGGAGGCTAAGGCAGAAGGATCCCCTTAGTCTAGGAGTGAAAGGCTGCGGTAAACTGTGCTGTGTCGCTGCACTTCTGTTTGGGCGACAGAGTGAGAGCCCAACTCCAACAATCAATCAATCAATCAATAATAAAATGAAATAAAACAAAGTGTTCTGTGTACACATAAGTATTTTATTAAATGTTATTTACAGAGAGAAGAAATTCCATTGAGATGCATGTTCAGAATGCTTTTGAAAGTGTAAGGCTAAGGATATACCTAACATGCTTGACCAACATTGAAAACGAGTGGAATTATTGGCCCTCATAAGCCCTAACACTTTATTTAAAACATTAGCAAGATTTTTCATTTGTTAAAATTTGTTCTAGTCTTCACTTACATTATGTAGTCATAAGGAACAATGCAAAATGCATCAATTCCACATTTTTATTTTCTTGAAAGTGATGTTCTGTCTCATTCTAGAAGTAAAATCAGATTTTAACTGTCTCATACCTGATTTATTTCCTAACATAGCAAAAACGTAGGATATCCTGAAAGAAGCAGGTGTTTACATCGTAAGTTTTGTCTGGTATGTTATGTTATTTTTCTTTAAATGTGAAGTGAAATTTTAAATTTTATTTACTTTCTCATTTTCTATTTTCAACATAGAAACAATTCTTTAGGCAGCAACGTGTTGGTATAATAAAAACAAGGCAAGTATTCGATATACAAAGTTTAAAATTATTTAATGTAATTCTCATTTTCATTCATATAATTTGATACTTGTATATAGACACATAGGTTAGAGTTAAAAACTTTCTGGAAAACAAAAATAAAACCTAAAAATTGTGGCTGACAGTAAAAAAATACTGATAATGGAAACTTTTCTACAAAGTAATTGATTTGATCATTTTTTTGTGAGGAGGTGGTTAATAAAAACAGGCAAACATCAATTTTTCACCACAAATATGTCACTGCATCAAATGTTTTTGTGAGCTGAAACACCAAAATACTGATTCACTCCACTCTGGGAAAAATGTGACCGTCTCCCTCAAACATTTTTTAAAATGCTGTATAAATGTAATTTTGTCCAGTTTGGTATTTGGATTTGGATATTTCTTGACATGATTTGCCATGAACTTCCTCTCCTGAACCTCATCCTGTTTATTTTTGCTCTCATCTCTAACCTGAATTCATGTAAAAACGAATGGCACAAGTGATGTAACTCCTATAATCTATCCCTCAGAAATAACTATACTAGGATTTAAAGATACCCAGATATTTAATCAAATACTCAAGGATAATTTTGTTCAGATATAAAAATTACACAAGGAGTGAGTAGGTTTTACAGAAATAAAAATGATTTCAGAACAAAATTTTCATGATATAGTTTCAAATATAAGGATATTTCCATGTCAGATTAAGTGGTTTCCATTCTAATAAATACTATACTAATAAGTTTCTGAAAACAAAGATTATAATTAAACTAATTGTACATCTTCTTTTCAACATCAAAATTTAAATGGTGACAACATTTTAAAATTCAACAAAGAAAAGTCATAGATTTAAAGAAATAAAGAAAAATATAGAAAACAGAGAATATTATATATTTGTTCCCAAAATATTAAGTGCTTTTCATGTGATTTATCAAATATAAATTGAACATTTGACAACTAGCAATAACTCTGATCCTCTTACTTGAGCAATAATAAAAGTATTCATCTCCTTCTACATTTTTTTCTTGGTACTAACTTAAAATTCTTCTAAGTGTGGCTATAATATTAGAACCTCCAAATTCCACAATTCTAATATAAGTATAATTGTTTAGAGCAGAGGATAGTCTCAACCATAATTCAGGCTTATAAGTGTCAGCAGTCATTGGGAAGTGGAGGAAACCCTAAACCACAGTTCCAGCTCATCCTTAAAATTACAGTTTCACTTGTAACAGTATGTTTTGGGAATGCAACAAAAATCATCTAAAAGTGACATAGAATAATAAATGCCCTCCGAGTAGCTAAGTCAATTTTTGAAAAAAGATCGAAGAGAGGGCTCTTGCAGTAACAGATAACATGACTTGTTACAGAGCCATAGTAATAAGAATTTAAAACAAAGAAACAGAAATGCAGTGTGGTTCTGATGTAGGAGCAGATACCTTGATCAACATAACAGGATACGAGAGTCAAAAACTTAAGGGCACTAAACTTAAGGGAGCTTGACCTGTGATAAAGCTGCTACCAAAATCTCTGGAAAAAAAAAAAGAGATAAAAATTTAATACGCAGTTTAGAAAATTATATCATTACATGGAGAAAATAAAATGTTATCTTTCTTCCTGTATAAGGGTGAATTACTAATAACTGAAAGATTTCAATGAGACATAGAAAATTCTAAATCTAAAGAAATTTAACAAAAAAGTATATAGGAAAATATCCTTGTGATATTGGGAAAAGAATAAATTGTATCAAAATTTAAAAATCATAAGAAATGTTGATCTATCATCATATTAATATATATGATTAACATTTAAAATTGAGTATTAACATTTAAATATTAATAAATATATGAAAACCACCATAAAGTTTACAAATGGGCAATGAAGGGTCAGAAAGATATACATTCGTACCTCCAGATATAAAAAATGGCCTCACTGAGACGTCTATAAAATATTGAAGAAATATTTGGTATAGATTTTCTAAAATATTGCAAGAAGTTCAGCTCCTACTCATTTATTCTTTTTTTTTTAAAGAAAATTATCAGAGAGATATAACTTGAGAATCTCATATAGGAAAAATACTGAAGTGATATACAATTAATTGATATAATATCTACAATACAAAGTATATAAACAACAATAACTAAAATAACATGGCAAAAATATATTCAACCAAGACTCCCTGCTTACTAATATCTATTCACATAAAACTAAATTAGTTGCTTAGATAACTTTGTCATTCAAGGTAAAACAGCTAAGAGTATATTCTATGATATAAGAGACACAAAAACAAGTTGTCTTTCACTTTTTTTTCAGGGGAATTCATGATATATATTTGATTTTATATGGTTACTGAGACTCTTCTGCTGATTGTGAAGATTAGGATCAATAAGGATGTCTATATTAAAGGCTAAACATGTTTTATATAGATGACCATACTTTTGGAGGCAAGACTTTTATTGATGGCAGCGTTAAAGATTGGTAGCAATACAATTCTACTGCCTCATTCCTCTTGCTTGAGGAAACTGAGTCACAAAAAGTTTTGCATATATAATTTGATCATATATTCACAGTTCATTACACATGAAAATCAATTGCCTTAAACATTTCTCAGAAAAAAATCAAATCTAACAATCTTGAAAAAGAAAGACAGCTCAGACTCAAATCTATAATGCAGAAGCTATGTGAAAATAATACTTTCCTTTAATTATCATGTGTGAGTTGTCAAAAATAATATGCTAGTGTTTTAGTTTCCAGAGTTGCCACCATGCTCTTTGTACCCAAAACGTCAAAAATTCTCCTCAGGCATTAACATGACCAGTTGATGGGTCATATACAAGTCCATGTCCATGTAAGTCTTCCAACAAATTGCTCCATTGCTTTTTCATACTTTAGTCAAGAGGAAGCAGTAATAATTATATTCCCACAATAAGTGTTATCAAGTCCATTTGTACAGAAGAAACCACTTTCATCCAAGATACACCTATTTTTTTGAAATATGAAATTCTTCATAAAACATCTGAATCTTTTCAACATAATTTGTTAGGTTATCTTTACATATATTTGTTCTGTCCATCCCACAGTGGTTCTCTTTGGCATCTTTTTCTAGTTCTGAGTCTTTCTCATATTTATTGGTATATAGCAGAGTTATATACTGATATAGAGTTACCCTAAGGAAGCATCTTGTCTTGAAGAATGTAAAAACAAAAGTGATCATTTTCAGTCTTCAAAAATTGTATGGTCTCGAATCCCTGGGCTCAGGCAACCCTCTTGCCTTAAAAAAAAAAAAAAAAAAAAAAAAAAAAAAAATTTTCTTTTTTTATCTCCTCTTTTCTGCATTAGCAATTACCCCTCCCTACTTCATCATTTATATGAACTCTACTCACTCTTTCTTCTTCTTCTTCTTCTTCTTTTTTTTTTTTTTTGAGTTGGAATCTCACTCTGTCGCCCACACCGGAGTGCAGTGGCCGCTCCCGGCCACCGCAGCCTCGACCTGGGGCTCTGGCGATCCTTCTGGCTCAGCCTTCCAAGTAGCCAGAATTATAGGCATGCGCTACCACACCCGGCTGATTTTTTGATTTATTGTAGAGATGAGGTCTCGCTGCCCAGGCAGGTCTTAAACCCACGGGCTCAGGCAATCCACTCACCTCAGCCTCCCAAAGGTGCGGGATTACAGGCTGAGCCACCAAGCCCAGCTCTTTCTTCTATTTCACTGAACATTTTTGGTTCTTACCAACAATTGAATCATCCTTCTTAACAACTTCAACTTTCACTTAGTAAATCTACCTAATAGCCAGGCTGCTCCTTGTTTCTTCATCTTCTTTTCTCTAGTGAACTTCGTCTTCAGTCTACTTGTGGTATCTACTCCATATACCTTGTCGCCACCCACAACCTATGAGTCTTCCAAAATATTAACTTCGAGGTTATTATACTATCATCATACGTGCCTCCCACTCAGTTACACAATGTCTTAGATTTGATCTCACAGAGACCTCCTAACTATGACCTTTCTGTTTTTTATCTCTCTCTCTCCTTTTGCATTCACTTTCTTTGAAATCAGCTTTGATATCATTGTACAAACGTCTTTTGAAAATATTATCACATCCAGGTTTCCTCTTACTACTGAACTATCTAGAAGAAATTAAATATTGTATTAATCACATTTTCTGATTTTTCTACTTCAATGTTTTTCAGGGCTACCAGTTGATCTCCAGTTGACTTGCAAGGTTCCTTAATACTTCTGTTGTCCTAGTCAACTCTCTCTACAGTTCTCTATGGCAACAGGCATGAATTTTCTCTACTTTCTTCAATACTTTTGAACTTAGGTACATGTTTATATGCATTTATCCTTTCTTTACCCATGTCTACAATGAAATGCAAGTTTTTTATTATCAAAAGTCTAATTTTTTCAGTTGTGTTCTGGAACTCATCTCTTTGTGACTTCTCAGAAATAGTAGTATATTAATTACTGCCTTTCACGTTTAATTTTTTATCTCAAACCATGAATTATAACTTCATAAATGCATCTGCTTTTATTTAGTTTCCTTATATAATAAATAATTTTTTATTTCAAAATGTGTATCAATTCATGTGAAGCATTTTAATTCTGAAAAACACAAAGTCTATAAAGAAATTGGACTTATCACTTTAAAATTTATCCTCATGTTTTTCTAATGTTTTTAGGAGTCTATAACTTTATGTCTACGATACAATAAATACATTTTAAGACTGACAAGTCTAAAGAAGATTTTAAAAATAAAGATTTAAACAAATGTATCAATACCTTATAGAATCTGTTTGTTTTTTTCCCTCGTTTACTTCAATAACTTCAGAATGTTTTTCCAAGGCCCAGAAACTATTCTAGGAAAAATTGCTTTTTGAAGCTACCTTTAAATGTCATTTAAAAAACCTGTGGAGATTAAGTAACTTTAAGCATATTTGAAAATAAACAGAACACAAAGCTATGTAAGATGTCGGTATGCTTAAACAGCTTGCCACCTGAAATTTATCATACTATTGTTTCTGTTAGTCACCTGATGCATTTTTTCCCTTTTATAATAATTTGCTTCTTCTCTTTTTCCTCATTTATTGTGGAGAAATGCCAGTTTCTTATGACAATTCAGGCAGTTTTTATTTATTTATTTATTTTTGGTGTGTGACAAAAATGACCAAAATTTTTGAAATCAGTGCTTGACAATGTGACTGATACAAATACACATTCATAACCCACTGTCTGTCTCCTATCCCCATACATCGTATATTGCTACTGAAGTTTAAATGAAATATTTTATGACAAGAGAGGAATGACTTGTCCAATGATGAAACAAATACAAAGTTTTCTCTCTCCGAATCTGAATGAAATGTAAAAATTAAGTGAAAAGTAAACCTTAAGCTCTTAGTAGCTTAGAAGATTTTAGTGAATTGTGACTTGATTTATAAATAATGAGAACAAAGAAGTGATGAATTTACTTAAAACAAAGAGGCACAGCTTTGAAGTTAAATTATAAAGTGACTCGATTATTTTTACAATCAGGACAAAAGTTCCTGTTTGTTCCCTTGGGCGGGGCAAGCAAGAAGACAGGGAGACTTGCAGGGCAGGAAGGGATGAGCAGAGCCACCAGGCCGTGCTTTCAGTTGTTGCCTTTGTTCTTTGAGTACACTTTGAACCCATAAGGATTTACAATGTGCATTTTCCACGCATGAACCTCAAGGAGAGAATGAACATGTGCTAGAAGTTTGAGATAGATGAGGATCTTCTTTCTCTTCCAGCAGAAAAATGCATCACCCACACATAAAAGTCTTAAAAATTAGATAGTAAAAACCCAGGCTGTGGCTTTTACAAAGGATATTTGATGGTGGAATGCAGGAATAAATCATAAAGTGAGATTTTCTTCTGTAATGGAGGCTCTTTGACAATCTAATCATCCCAGAAGTAATTTCTTCATGCTAAATGTAGTCAATCTGTTCTTTTGCAGCAGAAACTAGGACATTCCCAACAACTCATGGGCAATCATACATATTTTGGCAAAACTCATATATATTTTCCTGTGTCCACAAAGTGTGGACTACTTTGAATTGAATTGAACTACTTTGAGTTGAAACAGTTTATGCATTTGTACTTTAGTGAATGAAATAATTCTTCTACTCAACAGATACTTATGCGTACTTTGTGTACTTTAACCAAGAATTCTCTGTAATTTCTTTTTGTATGAGCACTGGTCAATGTAGATTGTCTATCATGGAATGGTTTACAACATGAAGTAGGTGGATAAAGGAAATCAGATGTAGACATTGATGATGATGGTAGATATAAGCTATCTAAAGAAATATTAGAATTGAAAGATCTATCACTGGGATAAAAAACTGAAAATGTTTTCATTATATTAATAAATACTAATAATAATTCTATAACTACCATTCTACACTCTACTTCTATGAGCATGACATCTTTAGATTCCACATATAAATGGAATCATGCTATCTCTGTCTTTCTGTGCCTGGTTTATTTCACTTAGCATAGTGTACCTTGGGTTCATTCATAATGTTTCAAATGGCATAGTTTCCTTCTTTTTCAAGGCTGAATGGTATTTTATGGCAACTATAGTTAATAATAAATGTATTGTATATTTCAAAATTGTTGAAGGAGTACATTTAAAATATTTTCACCAAAAAAACATAGTATAAGAGGTAGAAACTGATGGCTAAATGGATCCCTCCAGTGATTGTTCCAGTGCTGGAATACCAAACTGAAAAATTACCTATGGAAAAAGGAATTTTTATTGAAAAAAAAAATCTGGTGAGAAATCACAGTACCTGGTTTTAACATCATAACAAAGAAAGAGGCACTGAAGAGGGTAGAAAGGATAGCCTTGCATTGCTTACACCATCCTTTACCCAACCCAGGCAGTAAAGCAGAAGAGAGAATTTAAGTGTTTAGGGGAGGGAGAGAGAAGTGATTGTGAGACATTCCATTGGAACTCAGCGCTTACCTATCACAGGGAAGCACAACAATCTAGCAGAATTCTGTTAACACCCACAGAGAGAACATTTATTCCAGCTGTGGGCCAGAGGAGAATCCTCTGCTCCAGTGGAAGGAAGCTGAGTCTTACTGCCTTCACCACTGACTGACTGAAGGGGTCTGGTGACCCAAATAAATTTGAGTGGCAGTCAGACCCAAGGAGTGCAATCCTTGGGCAAACCTTGGTGCTTTCCTAACATCAGGGGCAGTGGACTAAGTGCGACCTAGTATGTCACTGGCTGCTATGTATGCAAGAGTGATTGTGAGGGCCTTGGAAGAGCCCTAGTATTGGGCTGTTCAAGACCATGAGCTTCTGGTGCAACCCAGTGAGATGCCATGGGAGAGCCCAGGCCATTCCTTCTTCAACTCAGGGTAACCCAGCAAAAAGAAAGTCTCTTTCTGATGGGGAAAAAGAGAGGGAAAACAGCAAGATAATTTGCCTGGTTATCCAGGGAATTCTCCCTTTTTTTTTCTTTTGGACTTAGAGCACTCCCTAGTGCTGAAATAGTTATAGGGACCACAGGTTTAGGTTACAACATTTAATCATCTTTGAATTATTGGAAATTCCTTTCAAGCAAAGCAAGTACAAATTAAGTCCAGATGTGAAGATTGAATAAATATCTAGCTCTTTAATGCCCAGACATTAGTGAACATCTGCAAGTGTCAGGAACATCCAGAAAAATATTATCTTACTAATGGACTAAATAAGGCACCAGTAACCAATTCTGGAGTGATAGAAATATGTGACCATTCAGACATAATTCAAAATAGCTATCTTGAACTTCAAGTTAACATAGAAAATGAATTCAGAATTCAATTAGATGCATTTTAAAGTGTGATTGACATATTAAAAAAATCAAACAGAAATTCTGGTGCTGAAATTTTAATGGAAAAAAAGAAAAAAGCATCAGAGTCTCTTGGCAGTAGAATTCATCAAACTGAAGAAAGAAATAGTAAACTTAAAGGTAGGCCACATGAAAATACACTGTTAGAAGATAAAAAAAGATTTAAAAAATGAAGCATGCCTACAAGATTAAAAAGTAGTCTCATAACAGCAAATCTAAGCATTATTGGCCTTAAAAAGGATAGATATAGAAAGATAAGGGTAGAAAGCTTCTTTAAAAAAAATAGCAACAGAGAACTTTCCAAACCTAAAGAAAGATATGAATATCCAGGTATAAAAAGATAAAAGTACACCAAGCAGATTTAACCCAAATAAAACTAACTCAAGTTATATAATAATCAAAATTTATAAGTCAAGGATAAAGAAAAAATTCCAAAACAGCAAAGAAAAAGATGCAAATAGCATATAAAGGAGTTCCAATACATCTGGCAGCAGACTTTTCAGTGAAAATCTTATAGACCAGAAAAGAGTGGGAAGATATATTCAAAGTGCAGATAGAAAAGACCCTATCAACCTAGAATATTATATCCAGCAAAAATATCCTCTAAACATAAAAGAGAAATAAACACTGTTTTAGACAAAAGTTGAGCTATTTTTTATCAATACCCAGAGCTGTCTTATAAGAAATGCTGAATGAAGATCTTCAATTTAAAAGAAAGGATGTTGGCTGGGCATGGTGGTTCAAGCCTGAATCCCAGCACTTTGGGAGGTTGAGGTGAGAGGACTGCCTGAGTCCAGGGGTGTGATACTAGCCTGCGCAACATGGTAAGACCTCATCTCTACAAATAAAAATAAAAAAAATTAACCAGGTGTTGTGGTTTGTGCCTGTAGTTCCAGCTACTTGAAAGGCTGAGGTAGAAGGATCACCTGAGTCCAGCAGGTCGAGGCTGAGGTGGCCATGAGTGTGCCACTGCAGTCCAGTCTGGGCGACAGAGTGAGACTCCAACTCAAAAATAAAAAAAATAAAAATAAATAAAAGAAAGGATATTAACAAGCAACAAAAAATCATCCAAAGGTATAAAAAAAGGTATAAAACTCACTAGTAGAAGTAAAGACACAGACAAACACAGAATATGCTAACATTGTAATTGTGATATGTAAACCACTCATATCTTTAGTAGGAATGCTAAAAAACAAACCCATGTGTAAACCACTCATACCTTTAGCAGAAACACTAAAAAACAAACCCATCAAATATAATAACTACAACAATTTTTAACTCAGTACAAAAGGATATAAAGAGAAGTGATGAAGAGTCAAAAAGCAGGGAGATAGATTTAAAATGTAGAGCTATAAAATTTTCTCTTTGCTTATTTGATTGTTTTTTATTTTCTTTGTGATCAGAGTAAAAATTGTAATCAGTTCAAAATAATTGGTCATAAAATATCATTTGCAGGCCTCACAATAACCACAAAACTAAAACCTATAATAGATGGACAAAAATAAAAAGCAATAAATTAAAACATACTTTCAGAGAAAATTAGTTCTAAACAAAGAAGATAGGAAGGAATGAGGACAGGAAGAGAAGATCAACAAAGCAACTGGAAAATGAATAACAAAATGGCAGTGGTAAGTCCTTATCTTTCAAAAACAACAGTGAACGTAAATAGAATAAATTCTCCAATCAAAAGATGTAGAGTATCTGAATAGATTAAAAACATCAGACTCAGTCATATGCTGCCTAAGTGAAACTCACTTCACCTATAAATATAAACATAGACTAAACATGAAAGTATAGTAAAAGATACTCCATGCAAAGGGAAACCAAACAACTGCAGAAATAGCTGTATTTCTATCAGATAAAGTAGATTTAAAGACAAAAACTATAAAAACAATAAACAAAGAAGGTCATTCTATAATGATAAAGAGGTCAATTCAGTAAGAAGATATAAAAATTGTAAATATACATGCACCCAATGCTAGAGCACCAAGATATGTAAAGCAAATATTATTAGAGATAAAGCAAGAGACATATCCCAATGAAATAATACTTGAGACTTTAATATCATACTTTAAGCATTGGACATATCACCTAGGCAGAAAAGCAACAAAGAAACATATGACTTAATCTTCACTATAGACAAAATAGATCTAATAGACATTTACAAAATATTTTATGGAACAACTGCAGAAACACATTCCTCTCTTCAGCACATGGGACATTCTCAAGGATGTTAGGCCATAAAATAAATGTCCAAAATATCACAGATATTTAAATCATATTAAGTATCTTTTCTGACCACAATGGGATAAAACTAGGAAACAACAATACAAAAATTGGAAACTATAAAAACACAAGGAAATTAAGCAATATTGTATTTGAACCTTCACTGTACTTTTGAAGAAATTAAAAATATATTTTTTTTTAATTCTTAAAGCAAATAATGTAGAAACAACCTGCCAGAATTAATAGAATACAGCAAAATCAATACTAAGAGGGAAGTTTACACCAGTCAAACCTACACCAAAAAAGTAAAAAACTTCAAATAAAAAACCTAACAATGCATTTTGAAGAAATAGAAAGACAAGAGCAAACCAAATCCAAAAGTAGTAGAAGAAAAATAATAATAATAATAAAGATCAGAGAAGAAATAAATGGAGTTGAAACAAAATTATAAAAGATCAACAAAACAAAAGTTAGTGTTTAGAAAAGATAAAATTGACAAGCTTTTAGCTGGAGTAAGAAAAAGAGAAAGAAGTCCCAAATAAAATTAGATATGGAAAAAAAGAGACATTAGAGCTGATACAACAATATTCAAAGGATTATTGGAGACTATTATGAACAACTATACATCAACAAACTGGAAAACCTAGAAGAAATATTAAATTCCTAAACACATATATAACCTATTCAAGATTGAACCATAAAGTAGTTCAAAATCTGAATAGACCAATAAGAAGTAATGAGTTAGAAGCCGTACTAAGCCTTCCATCAAGCCAGGACCTAACGGCTTCATGTTGAATTCTATCAATTAAAAAAGAACTAATACCAATATTACTTACCGATAACCAAAAATCAAGGAAGAGAAAATAGTTCCAAATTTCTTCTATGAGCCCAGTATTAGTCTGATACCAAAGTCAGACAAAGACAACAACAAAAAAAACTAAAGGGTAGTATCTCTAATGAACATAAATACAAAAATCCTCAACAAAATACTAGTAAACTGATTTCAACAGCATATTAAAAAGATCAATCAATGTGATCAAGTGGAATTCACCCCAGGTACACAAGGATGATTCAACAAATGTAAATCAATAAGTGGGATACATCACACCAACAAAATGAATGAAAACATTTATATGGTAACTTTAATAGATGCCAAAAAAGTATTCAATAAAATTCAATATCTCTTCATGATAAATACTTTCAGGAACTGTATATAGATAGAACATACCTCAACAAGATAAACTACAGTCAGTTAATGTCATACTGAATGAGGAAAAACTGAAAGGCTTATCTTATCTCTAAGATCTGGAGCAAAACAAGAATGCCCACTCACCACTTTTATTCAACATAATACTGAGTCCTACACAGAATAATTAGAACAAATAAGTAAACAAATGGCATCCACATTAGAAAGGAAGAATTAAAACTATCCTTGTTTGAAGATTATATAAACTTATATTTAGAAAAACCTATAGATTCCACCCCAAAACCACTGGAACTAATAAACAAATTCAGTAAAATTTCAAGAAACAAAATCAACATGCTAATTACTAGCATTTTTATGTGTCAGCAGTGAAGAATCTGAAACAGAGATGAAGAATGTAATGCTATTTATAACAGCTACAAATAAAATAAGATATACAGAATGAACTTAACCAAAGAAGTGAAGTATCTCTACAACAAAAATTTATAAAACATTGATACAAAATTGAAAGGAACATCAAACATAGAAATATGTTTTATGTTAAATAATAGAAAGAATCAGCATTTTTGAATGTTCATACTACCCAAAGAAATCTACAGTCAATGAAATTCCTATCGAAATTTAAGACAGAATTCTAAAATTTTGATGCACACACACACACACACATACACATATACACACACACACACACACAATAAACAAATCAACTCTGAGTGATAGGACAAAATTAGGGATGTTGTCTGACTTCAAATTATATTACAAAGTTATAGTAACAAAAACAGCATGATACTGGCATAAAAACAGACACAAAAACCAATGGAAGAATAGAGGATCCACAAATAAATCTATATATTTATAGTTCACTTAATTTCAACAAAGATGCCAAGTACATATATTGGTGGAAGGACAGTCTCTTCAATAAATGGTGCTGGGAAAACTAGGAATTCATATGTAGAAGAATAAAACTAGATTCCTACCTCTCACTTTATTAAAAAAATATAATAGATTAAAGACTTCAATATAAGATCTAGTACTCTTATACTACTCTAAGAAAATATTTGGAATACACGTCAGGACATTGGTCTGGGCAAAAATTTCAGGAGTAAGACCTCAAAAGGACAGACAACCAAAGCAAGAATGGACAAACGAAATCACATCAAGATTTAAAAAAAACTTCTGCACGGCAAAGGAAGCAATTAACAAAGTGAATAGACAATACACAGAATGGGAAAAATGTGTGCAAACTATTCATCTGATAAATGATTAATAGCCAGAAAATATATATAAAAGCTCAAACAACTCAATAAAACATCTGAATTTTAAATGGGTAAAAGATATGAATAGATGTTTCTCAAAAAAGGCATAAAATGATACATATATAATTCATATCACTAATCCTCAGATAAATGCAATTTAAACTACAATGAGGTATCATCTCATCCTAGTTAAAATGTCTTTTATATTTTTTAAAAAGGCAATAATGAATGTTAGCAAGGATAGAGAGAAAATAAAACCTTTGTACACTGTTGCCAACAATGGATATTAGTACAGGCACTATGAAGAATGGTAAGGAGATTCCTACAAAAAACTAAAAATCGAACTACCATATAATCCAGCAATCCCACTGTAAGATACATATCCAAAAGAAAGTATACTATTATATTGAAGAGATATTAGAACTTTCAAATTTATTGCAGGAGTATTTACCATAGTCAAGATATGGAATCAACCTAAATGTCCACCCACAGCTGAATAGACAAGGAAGTTGTGGTACCTATGCACAGTAGAATACTGTATAGCCATAAAAAAGAATGTGATTCTGTATTTGCAGTGAAATAGATGGAAAAGTTGGACATTATGTCATGTGAAATATGCCAGACAAGAAAGACAAATATCACATGGTCTCAGTCATATGTGTGAGGTAAAAAATTGAACTCATAAAAATAGAGTAGAATGGTGGTTACCAGAAGCTGGGGAAGTCAAGGAGAAAAAGAGATGGTTAATGGGCACAAAAATACACTTCGAAAAAATAAGATCTAGAATTCAATAGCATAATAGGGCAACTAATTCAATATCACAATAGGGCAACTATAGTTAACAATTAAGTATTACTATATTTCAAAATAACTAGAAGAGCAGAATTGGAATGTTTCTAACAAGAAAATGATAAATACAGGAGGTGTCGTACATTCCAGTTACCCTAATTTGATCATTACATGTGGTATCCTTGTATCAAAATATCACATGTACCCATAAATAGATACAATTGTTGTTACATATTCTTAATAACTGAAAATTATAAATTAAAATAATAGTAGGTAGGTAAAGATTGGATATGTTATTTCATTTGATTTAATCATTCCATAATGTATACATATATCAAAACATTGCATTATATCCCATAAATGTATACACTTATTTAATTGAAAATACAACAAAGTAAAATAAATAAATAAATAAATAAATAATAATAAACATAATAATATAGCATATTTAAGCCTAGACACTATGGAAGAAAATCAACCACAGCACATTTAAGCCTTTACTGGGAAGTCTTGGCACAAGAACAATGCTGAAAACGTATTCTCACCTGGTAGAAATAAGGTAGGGATTTTATACAGCATTAGAAAAAAGAGCAAGCAACACTTCATTTGCTTCAGAAATATGTGATCAAAGATCATCTTTGAAGATACTTTTGAGACTTAACAGCCATTGGTTGGCAGTTTGGGTTTAGTGAGGAAAGATGAGAGTAGCACCTGAGGGAGCTAGCATCATATGGGGGCCATAATAGAAAAGTTCCAGTTCTCCAGTTTATTATACTATCATAGTTTGTAACATATGCTAGTGTGTTTACATATGTCATGTTAATAACAGTACTTATGCTAGTCTCTGATTCTATCTCCATTGGCCATGCCCTCTGTCTACCTCTACTTTCACCTCTACCTTGACCTCAGTTTCCTTCCCTACATTTTCTTTCTCTTCCCAGCGTATCTGCCTGCCTCTGCCTGTCAAACTCCCTCCCCAATAATGAGTATTTTAACCCAAAAAGCATTGTTTTTGTTTTGTTTTTAATTTTCAATTTTGAAGATGTAGGTTACAATTCAGGGTTAGGTATACTAAAGTTCATTATGCAGGCACCCTTGTTGATGAGGTGTGCTAACCCCACCCCTGGTAGTGTCCCACTACTGCCAATCCTGCTCCCCACACTGCAGCAGTTCCCAATTCCTTTCTTACGGTATGATTATAATTGTTCAAGGTCCACTTGTGAGTGAGAACAAGTGGTACTCAGTTCTTTTCTGTGATAGATCATTCAGTATTATAGACTCTAAGTCCATCCAAGTTGGTGCAAAGTTTGTAATTGTGTCTTTCTTTGTGGTTGTATCATATTCCATCATGTATATGTACCACATTTTTTTCCCAGTCCTCTTTCAATGTGCAGCACGGTTGGTTCCATGTTTTTGCTATTGTAAATAATGCTTCAGTAAACATATGTGTACAGGTATCCTTTTCATAGAGTGATTTGAGTGCCTCCAGGTATATTCCCAGGAGGGGGATTGTGGGATCGTATAGAAGGTTGTTTTTTAATTCTTTTAGGAATTGCCAAACTGTTTTCCATAGAGGTTGTACTAGTTTACGCTCCTACCAACAGTGTAGGAAACAATACAGGAATTTATATGTAAAAATAAGTGACCATGAATAGCCAACAAGCATTTGAAGTCAACAGGTTGTTCTATTTGAGTGGAGAATAAAAAACAACACATAACGTCCCTCAATTAAGACTCATTCCTTTGTGAAATGGTATGTTGCTTCATTTGGAAAAAAGGCAGGATTCTATTAATTTTCTTTTTTTTTTAAGATGTAGGGTACAATTTGGGGTTAGGTATAGAAATGTTCATTATACAGGTACTCTTGCTGATGAGGTGTGCCCCTCCCTCCCCTGGCAGTTTCCCTCAACTGCCAATCCCACCACCCCCTTCCCTGACAGTTTCTCACTACTGTCAATCCCTTTCTAATAGTGTTATGATAATTGTTCAAGGTTCACTTATAAGAGGGAACATATGGCACTCTGTTCTTTGTTTCTGTGATAGATCACTGAGTATATTCCTCCAAGTTGTTGTGAAGTTCATATATTTGTCCTTCTTTATGGCTGCATAATATTCCATTGTGCATATGTACCACTTTTTTTTTTTTTTGAGTTGGAGTCTCACTAGGTCACCCAGAATGGAGTGCAGACACCGCAGCCTCGACCTACTGGGCTCCAGTGATCCTTCTGCCTCAGCCTTCCGAGTAGCCGGAATTACAGGCATGCGCTACCACACCCGGCTGATTTTTTTGGTTTATTGTAGAGATGAGGTCCTGCTGCCCAGGTGGGTCTCGAACCCGTGGGCTCAGGCAATCCACTTACCTCAGCCTCCCAAAGGCGGGGGATTACAGGCTGAGCCACCGAGCCTGGCTCACATTTTTAAAATCCAGTCCAGCTTTGATGGGCAGCATGGTTGGTTCCATGTTTTGCTATTGTGAATAGAGGTGCAACAAACACACGTGTTCAGGTATCTTTTTTGTTGAATGATTTTGAGTGTGCCTTTCCTAAAGATGACAAGTGACCCAACTAAGATTTGTATACAGTTTCTCTGACTCCACAATTTTAATTAATTTATCTTTCATCCTCCTCCTAATTACTCAGCACCTGGCTTCCTATGCTTGGTATGCAATCAGTGTTCTTCACATTTTTTATTTTTATTTAAATAGCCTTAGGGGTACAAACGGGTTTTGGTTATATGACTGGTATTAGTGTGAAGCCTTGGGTTTGAGAGCCATCACCAACATTAGTGCACATTGTACCCCATAGGTAATTTTTCATTCCTCCTTCCTTCCCATCCTCCCCCTTCTGAGTCTCCAATGTCATTTATGCCATTTTATATACCTTTGCAGACATTTTGCTTAGCTCCTGCTTATAAGTGAGAACATGCGGCATTTGGTTTTCTGTCCCTGCATGACTTCCCTTAGGACAATGATCGCCAATTCTATCCAACTTGCTGTAAGACATTATACTGTTATTTCTTATGACTCAATAATATCCCATAATGAAAAACACATTTTAATTATTCATTGATCAGTTGATAGGTATTTAGGTTTATTTCACATCTTTGCAATTGTGAAAGTCCTGCTAGAAACATGGGAGTGCATTAATTTATGGTTTGGTTTGGTCTGGTTGTTTGCAACGGAAAGAAATCGTACTCTAGCAATTAAGTCTACATTAGAATAACATGGCTTCAAAAGACCTATTCATCTATTTTTTATGCCAAGTAAATATGGTTTTGGATATCTTTATTCTTGTAGAAAAGAGATTGAACTTATTATAGGATCTACTTAACCATCTGTCTGCATCTTTGGTACTGTTTGATCCTGACTAGCCTGTCCACGATCCATTTTAGTGGTCTACTTATAAAAAGAAGTAGTGCATAGAAACTTCAGTAATTTTATCACCAAATCACATGCATGTCATACTGCTTGAAATACTTTATACTAGCTTAAACATATTGATTCATTTTCTTGAGACTACAGTATAGCATATTTTTAAAAGAAAAACTAAAACAAAAGAGGGCATATTATTTGTGAAAGCTTTATCATTTTTAAAGTCACATTTCTTATGACATAATTATGCTCTGGGGACTATAGATATATTTGGGAGGAAGATATATTTGATATCTTCTTTCCTATGGAAAAGCACATTTTCAAAACATCTTACAAAATGAAATTTGGAGCTACTAAATCTGAAACTCTGTAACAAGCATGTTGTCATTGCTGTAAAAATTCCTGTGGTTTTCATGGTTAGCCTTTGGCATTCACAGTTACGGAAACTCTGAAGTCTTTCTAATTTTGGAAAAGATGGGTGAGATATTTTGGTCTAGTTGTGCTAAGCAACATTCTTGTCTTTATCAAACCATAAGCCTCAAAATATGTCTCTGTCATTTGAAAGAAGTGGCAAATACAAGTACCTGGATCTAGTGGAATAAATAAATGATGTTAGATTTTATACTATATTTAAGAGCAGACACATATTACAAATTGGTATTTTAGCTATTTACACATTTTTATTTTTTGAATCATTATAATTCATTGTTTAAAATTTTTTAAATTTTATTTTAAAGATATGGGGTGCAATTCTGGATTAGGTATATAAGTGGTCACTGTACAGGTAAAGTTTGGGCCTCACCTTGGTCCTCACTTCTCCTGGTTTGAGATCAGGTACCTTACTGATATTTTGTGCCACCCTTCACCTGAAAGTTCCCAGCTACTGCCAATCCCTTTCTTATAGTATTTTAGGGTCTGCTTATGTTTAGGGTCTGCTTATGAGTGAGAACGTTACTCAGTTCTTTGTTTCTGTGATAAATCAGTTAGTATTATCGACTCTAAACCTATTCAAGTTGCTGCAAAGTCCATAATGTGTTCTTTTTTATATCCTTGTAATATTCCATCGTGTATATATACCAAACATGCTGCCCATTGAAACTGGACTGGATAAAAAAAAATGTAGTACATATACACGATGGAATATTATGCTATTTACATATTAAAATTGGAAACCTGAATTTTAGGAGCTTATATAGAGCTTGTCTTCTATACCTCAGAAAGCTTGTATTCCTCAAGGAGTCTTTCTCAGGATGAACTCATATTTAATCCAGAACCTAGTATAAATGATAGTTTGTAGCAAATGCAATGATTGTATACCACCCTTTAGTGAGATACATTGAAATTACAGGTTACAGTAAGATCTATTGGGATAAAGACTGGAAAATGTGATAAATTGCAAATATGACCTCAAATTGCTTCAATCCTCTTAGGAAAATTTCTTTACAATGTCACCTTGCTTCTTCTTATCAAGAGATAAAGTTTATCTCATTATCCTTAATCTGGGTGTGGCCACATGACTTGCTTTTAGTCAAGGGACAGAAACAATGCAGTACTAGTAGAGATCTGAAAAATGCTTGCACACTACACCTTCCTCTATTGCTGCTAGCCTGTTGGAAAAAAATAAATCAAGTGGAGAAAGACTGAATGACTTCAGCTGACAGTCCACTCCCTGCTAAACTTGATGGTATTCTGCCCTTTGGAGAGGGGATGGATATACTGTGTCGCTATAAATACACGTCTGCTTTTAAAGTCTAGCTATCAATATTGTTTAATTTTCTTTCCCTTCCAGGTGTTAAGAAAAAAAATTAGAAGCTACATATATTTCAGAGTACTGCATGTTTTCCTGAGAAAACTGGACTAGACTCTCATAAACATAGAACAAGGGCAAAGAGTGGTTTACAAGGAGTGGCTGAGGACTAATTGAGTGTTTGCAAATAATAGGACTTTACTTGTCATGTGATTATCATTCTTTTAAAAAATAACTTATCATTCTTTTTGTAAGCTTATTTAATTCCTAAGAATGTATGCAGATGTCCAAATGCTTTACTATTCTCTGAAGACAAAAGAAGACAGAAGGCTGTTGATGTACCGATAGACTGCCACTACACAAGTCTGTTTTAAGAAGTACCAATATAATCATTCTCCTCATATCCTATTATAATAAAATGATGCTTAGAGACAAAAATAATAAAGAAGACAGATGAGCAGCACAATTCTCAAAGAGTTTAAAAATAACTGAGAATAAGAATGTATTGTGGGCAGCGAGACCTCATCTCTACAATAAATCAAAAAATTAGCCGGGCGTGGTAGCGCATGTCTGTAATTCTGGCTACTCGGAAGGGTGAGTTGGAAGGATCACCGGAGCTCAGCAGGTGGAGGCTGCGGTGGCCGGGAGCGGCCACTGCACTCCAGTCTGGGTGACAGAGTGAGACTCCAACTCAAAAACAAAAACAAAAACAAAAACAAACAAACAAAATGTATCGTATTGCAAACCACACAGGTATTTGGTCATTTACAAAATCGTGATGACCAAATGATAGGCATGAACATTTTAGTGAACCCTGTGATTTTTTTCCTTGTATACGTAATTTCATTTTTTATTTATCAAGGACCAGTAGTAAAATAAGACAATACCTTTAGATCAAGCAAGCATGATTATGACTTTTAAACTCTTGGGTTCTTAGTTTTGCATTTCTTAAATATGAATGATATAATTATCTGTATAATTATATAAAAAGATTCACTTTTATGTATTAACTTTAACAAAGGGTCTGTTTTAGGTAAGATGGGCACTTGCGGCACTTTGGCTTCCATCTAGGTGTCAGATTTACAGAGATAGAGAAAAACCTTGATTGTTCATTGATTTTCAGCCATTATAAAGAACGTATCATATTTATTACATTGATTTATATATTTATGGAACAATTCTGACAAAAAAGCAATTGGACAAGGCACTGTCCACCTGAATTTCTAGTTATCATCTGATAACTCTCACTTTATTGAGGTGAGATAATTACAGTGATATAATGATGATAATGATTAGAAGAAGAGTATTGTAGATGATTTGAAACTTTAATATAAAAGACATTGTAATTTAAGGCTTTGATGAATTACTTTGCATTCACATATTTTTGAAAAGTTTTCTTAGAAAGTAAATTAACAGAAATAAATATTACATGAGAAATATCTAAGCTATTTATGACAATGACCTCTTTAAATGACTTAGGTATTATATTATTTTAGACAGTATTATATACAACAATTTTTGATCATTTTATTATTTTAAAAAATCTTTCAAAATTGTGTTATTTAATATTTTGTTAGATATCAGGATTGCGTAGTAGGACTTTACAACTGACTTTTTTATTATGCTTTATAAGACTTTATAATAAGATAATTTATTAAACTAATCAGAAAATATAATGAATGAGGTTCAACTTATTATTTTCATTGTATTTTAATTATTTAATTATTGATTAGGGCGTGTACTCTGTAATACAATGTGATAAGAAAGTTACTTCACTTCTATGATCCTCTTTGCCAAAACACATAGTCCAGTCTAATTATTAGTCAAACTGAAATTGAAGATCATCCTACAAAATACTTGACCTGTACTTGAACTGTTAAGGTCATGAAAAGCAGGGGAGAAACTGCCCCAGACCAGAGGAGTCTTAGAAGACATGGTACTAAATGCAATGTGGCAATCTGAATTAGATATGGAAGAGAAAAATGGTATCAATGAAATAACTAGTAAAATCCAAATAAAGCGTGCAGTTAGTTAATAATGCATCAATGTCAGTTTTCAGTTATGACAAATGTGCCATGGCAGTAAAGACGGTAACATTCAGAAAAATTAGGTGAGGCGTTTATGAAAACTTTGTGTACCATCTTTCAAACATTTCTGTGATTCAAAAATTCCAAATAAAAAGTTTTTAGAAAATTATTCTAGAGATATTGTTTTTGATACATGTGTAAGAATTTTTTTTTTTGTTAAATATACGTTTAGGTTTCCAACATGGAAATAAAAATGTTTGCTGTGATGCTAATTAGAATGATGATGGAGAATCCTAAGTTTGTTTATGAAGCAGGATACGGCTATGACTTTCATCTGGTGATTTTAGGACTATTTAGAATGTGTATCAAAGGTTGCCAACTTTACTCAGATATCCATTATTACTAGTATGTAATGTTACCTCTGGTGTTTAGCTGAGAATATTGTTTCCCAGAATAGGACTGCATTTTTAATGTTCTCTTGAAATAGAAAGTCTGTATTCTGGGGTATAAGTGATATTTATATAGATGACTATCAGTATGTCCTTCAAAAAATACACTCTCCATTGCCCCTTTCTCCTTCCTGTTGGCTAGAATGTAGACGTGTTGGCTGGAGTTTAAGAAGCTGTATGGGATCATGATGGGAAGCCAAGTGTTAAAAATGGCAGGGAAGAAAAAAACCAAGCTATCAAAATAAGCAAAAGATCTTTGGCTTTCAGAAATCATCAAGAACCATTCCAGTATTAAATTGCCAATAACAGATTTCTTTTTTTATGAAAGAGAGATTTCCATCTTGTTTAAGCTATTATAAGAATTTTCTGTTCCTTACAGTTGAAATTAGTTATAAATATGGCCACCTAGAAGCCCAGTCTCCACCTGCATACTGCCTACACATGTAATAAATTCTCATTTGTACCCCACAACTCTATAATAAATAAATAAATTTTTAAAAAATCTAAAGTTATTTTAATGCAAAAAATATACTTTGAATCGAAGTATGACTCTCCAAAAATTATTCTTAAGCTTCTTTCAACCTATACACAAATGAATTATCCAACTATTTTAATTTTAGATTATTTGCTATAATAAACACTGATTTATAATTAAAATGTATAAGATTTTTGGAATACCTAATATTTACAAAACTTAGCATTTCCTGGAAAATGTGACTATTGTCACTTTAAAGTACACTCTACACATATTTTAATCCAAAAAATTAAACAAACTTTTTCCCTCACTATATCCAACATTTGATTTTATCAAAATCCCTCACCAATTTTTTCCTCTAGTGGAAAGTGGAAATGTGCTTTGTTTTAACTTTTCTTACTGCATTCTATGCCTTCCATAACCCTCTTAAACACATAGATAATCACACATACATTATTCATCAAATGTTCAAGACATAGCTGCCCAAACTCCTCCTACTTTCTTGTATATAAAAAAAGTTTGTTTTTCTGTTTGTTTTGTTTTTTGAGTCGGAGTCTCACGCTGTCACCCAAACTGGAGTGCAGTGGCCGCTCCCGGCCACCACAGCCTCAACCTGCTGGTCTCCGGCGATCCTTCCGCCTCAGCCTTCCAAGTAGGTGGAACTATAGGCACGCGCTACCACACCCGGCTAATTTTTTTGATTTATTGTAGAGATGAGGGCTTGCCATGTTGCCCTGGCTGGTCTCGAACCTGCGGACTCAGGCAATCCACTCACCTCAGCCTCCCAAAAGCGCGGGATTACAGGCTGAGCCACCGAGCTCGACTTATAAAATAATATTAACATTTTCTTGGATACAAACTACAAATCAAAAGGGTCATAAGTACAGCAAATTAGGACTGACGTTAATGTCCACTCATTGCTTCAGATATGATCTTTCTATTAGTATCTTAGGCAGCTTCTTCTTTTCTCTTGACGTGATTCATATTAAAATCTCAGGCAGATTTTGGAAATACATTTAAAAGAAAATTTTGCACTCTCTATTTCAGACCTGAGTGACATTATGAAAGTCTTCTATGAGTTCTGGCCAATTCATTCATAGTTGGACATTTTTTTCCACATTTTCCTTACCTATAAAAAAAATTATAAAGTGCAGAAGACTCCTACTGCTTCTTATAGGCTAGACCAGCATATAGGAAAACACATCAGTGGTCCTTACCTGTCTATTTTCACAATAGTGTATATGAAGGAACTTGACATGTGTAATGATCTCACATGGATGAACCCAGCATTAGGTACAGTTCTTCCAACCTTCTTTCTCTCTGGAAAATATATTAGTGTATGAATGAATATTGACAGAAGATTTCTTTTGACATGACTATAATTTATAATGCCTTAATGAGAATTGTTGATTGATGGTATATCACCCTTTTCTCTAAAAATGAAGGAAGGCAACCATCCACTATCTGGTAAGGATGGACTGACCTTGAATTGCAGAATGATCACTGAAAACATTTTTATTTCAGAAAGATGTTCAAGTCATCTAACTATATTAAATTTGACCTGTTCATAGCACTGCACACAAATATGCATGGCACTGGCCAAGGTTGAACTTTCCTTTCATTCCTTCTTTCCTTTCTCCTCTTCTTCTTTTTTCCTTTCTCCTTCATCTTAAAAATGAATACTGAGAGCCTACAATTTGCACTGGCCTACGTGACTGATCAACACAGCAAATAAAAGTCACTGCTATTTTAGAGAATTCAATCTAGCCAGAAAGATAAGAAATTTAAACATATATACAATGAGCAAGTAAAGTGTATATTAACTTAAAATAACAAGTGCTTAAAATAACAAGAAGAAAGAAAATAAAACCCTGCAAATGAGGGAAATGGCATTTTCTTTGCTTAACAGGTTTAGAGTGAATAAAGAAATATACCATATAAAATATGAGTTTATACAAATTCTTATACCATTAGTGTCAAATGGAAAATTTGAATGATTTGTAAAGAAATATTTGTATTTATTATAAAGTAAAAAAGTCAATAATTAAGATGTTTTGATCTTCCCTAATTGTTAGAAATCACCAAAAGAGCTTTTTTTAAAACTTTGTAATTGACACTTGCATTTAAATTATTTTAATCTGAAGGGAAAAGGTACAATTAAGTGATAAACTGAAAGTAAACCAATATATGTGAACGATTTTTTATAATTTTTATGCAGATCTATGTAACCATTAATATTAATTTTGGCCATTGTTTTGGTTATCTAATTATTAAATTTGACTTTAAAATATGCAAACCTTTATTTAAAAAGTATTTACTTGATGTTATAATTTTTTAAGTAGCCTAAAATTTTAAAGCTGTAATTCTAAATGATTTTTAACCCATAATTATTGCAGTAACAGAACTAAAAATAATAACTGTTTACGTATATTTAAACATGTACTGATTCTCAAAACTTTTAGTTATGTGGAATGATTTCAACCACAGATTGATAAACTACATATTTGCAGAATCATAAGGTAGCATTCAAGTAGCAAATTCTATCTTAACTCTAATTTTTTAAAGTAATTTTTTCACAGGAAAAGTAAATGCTATAACAAGAAATCACAGAAAGTTAAATTTGGGCTACTACCAATAACTGGTGTTACTAAAATTGAGAGTCTGAAACACAGAGTAGAGGTACCATAAAAGGTGAACTTGGACTGAAGGAAAGAATTATGACTTGGGTTCATGGATATAAAACCTAGAATATCTATCTACTGTTAGACAAGAATACAGGCTTATTTACTGTGTGAGTGCATTCATACATGTCTAGGTATGTCAACAGGATTCTGCTTTCATTTTCATCCCACGAGAAGTTATTTATATACAAAGAAAAACTCTCCTCCACACCCCTATCCAGAGAAGTGTGATCACATTGACTAAAGTCGTATGGGAAAGAATTACTCCTACAGGTGTAATTACTCCTACAGTTCATTGTTTCTTAGGAGCATTAAGGTTAAAAAAAAAAAAGGACACGAGTGAGCAGTTCTCTGAAATTTCATAGTGAATTTGTATTGTGGACAAAAATTTTTCTCATTGAGACAAAGAGACCTGGGAAAAGTCTTCATGAAACAGTTTTTGAATGTTATCTAAATGCCCCAGGTCAGCAATAGAAACTCAGATTATTGTTATGTCATCAGTCTGTGCACATTGGCATAATATTTGGCCAAGGAAATCATTACCCAGCATCCTAAACCAGTACTATGCTCTTGGTATAATAGAAATTTTTATATTTACTACACATAGAAAGTGATTTAATAAGATGTTTAAAAAAGTATTTGTTCTGTATTGTTATTGGAAATGATAACATTTATACACTAAACTAAAATTAATGGAAGTGATTGAAGCCAAACCATACTTGCTCTTCTTACATTATAAAATAAATATTAACAAAGAGTCAACATTTATATCATTACATAGATAGGAAACATAAGACCTAATATAATTATATTCATCATTACTTAGTAGATTTTCAAAATTACAGTTAACTTCTATTTTTTCTTGATCTAATTGCATGTTATTTCAGATTCTGGAAGTTTACAAAGTCAACTTCACCTGTTAGGCTTTCAGCCAAAATTATAAAATAATCACAAACATTATACTACGTTGACCATCCTAATGACCATTCGAGTGGAGATTTAGACTATGTAGTACAGGTTAACAATATTCCTGGAAATGAGCAAATGGAAGATCAAATTGGCCAAGAATGATCAATAAGGTTTTTAGAATTTTATTATCAGTAATAACAGACAAACTTCCATTTATTTAGTGCTTAACATTTGTATTTAAAAACATTTATTTAATATCTGTCAACAAAAGGTAGACTTTTTTCATAAATAGAAATTATCTTTATTTAGAGAAATGGACGGGAACTGGCCTCAGTTGTTATTATTTATTTAAAACTCCTTTTCTTTCATTTGCCTATTTATTTCAGGAATATGAAATTTTGTGGTCAGCAAAGTTTCTCTTTTTTTTAAATAAGAACTTTACACATGATTTTTCCAAAAATAATTCTATTGAAACTAATAATCATAATTCTTTAAAGATAATGATCTGATGGAAACTTACGCATTTTATTCAAACATATACTTGCAATTGAGCAAATATTAAGAGTGTATATATACTTTGCAATCATTTAATTCACCATCATTAATTTAGCACTTCTTTGGAATTAGTGTAAGCGTGCTATCAGTAAAATTGTTTAAAACACTACATATTGGTGTTATAAGTCTGGACTACTGGGAAGTCCCATCTTTCCTTTGAAGATTATATATTTTACATAAAAATAGCTAAATACTTTTAAGTGAATATTTTACTGGAAAATATACTTTTTTAAGTTAACCAACTAAAAATTTATTACAGTGAAGGAAATCATTATTAAATAATCAATTATTCCAGAAAATTGAAATTACTCTTAAACCATCATCATATTTTAAAAATATGTCTCCATAAATTATTGATATTCACAGGAGTTCAAGGCTTTTAGTTGTTCGTTAATTTTGGTTGATGATCCAGATAAAAAGCAATATGAACAGCAACACTTTGGGGGAAATTTAAAGCAGAAGCTAAAATCTATTAGAAAGCAAAATGTCAACTAATACTGTCCATACAGGTCATATTTAGAGCCATTGCATAGTAATAATAAAAAAAAAGGATGGGGGCCAAATTTTGGTCCAGTAAAATGGAGAAATGCATTACACAAGTGAATTGACTCAATTCACAAACCACATTGATTTCAAATCATTACTTTTTTAAAAATCTAGATATAAAACATTAGACTTTGGAGTTTGTATTTATTTTCCTTTATAGCTTTTTAAACAATGGTCTGAGTATCTGTTAAGCAAATGAACTTGGACTCCTAGAATAAACTGCAATTTGACAAGAAATAAATTGTTCATTTTATTATAATCATATGTGTTGTTCATCCATCCAGCTGCCCCTTTACACAAGTGTTAGGGAACTGACCTAACACTAGCCTTAACACCAGACAAAGCAAGGCTCTGAACGAGTAGTAAAGAAAGTTTTATTCCATGTAGACAATTTCACTTTATACTTAATGCATCACTAAATTTAATTCAATATATTCTCCCTTGCAGAATATACTAAAAGTCTGATGTTTTAGAGACATTTATAGATTTCAGTGATTTATATTGTGCTGACATAAGATACTCAATGCATAAATCCATGAGAGTGAAATATGTGTTGTGAATATAATGCTCCAAAATGTCTGTGATTGCAAAGTACCAAAATAATTCTCTTAATTAGACGAAGGTCTCAGGTGAAGGATAATGAATTTTGTTCCTAGCTAGAGTTTTCAACACAGGCTACCCATTAGACTTAGAAAGCATTTTTAAATACCTAATACCTGTTCCCAGGCTCCAACACAAAGCAATTACATGCAAATTTACTGAGTTAAAAATTACCTGAGACTCTTAGTTTTTCCAAGTATCTCAGGTGATTCTCATGTGCTGCTTAGGTGGCAAATCATTCGCTTTAGCAAATGGACTCAAATCATGGCATTCCCTAATATCTGCCTTATGAAGTCCAGTGGTTTTCAAGTGGGGACACTTTTACCCCTCAAGAGACATTTGGCAAGTCTGGAGACATATTTGTCACAGTTTGGGAGTATTGTTGGAAGGTGGTGAGTAGAGCCAAGAATATTTCCAAACATCCTACAATGCACAGTTCACCACTAAAAGAAGTTATTTGGACCACAAAGTCAATAATGCCAAGGTTGAGAAATTCTGAGATACAGCCATCAATGTCTCATGCACTGGGAAACTAAAAATCATATATTTGTATATGTAATAGTTTTTAAAATACCTATCATCTCTCTTCCAATCTAAAGAAATTAAGGAACAATAGGAATAAGGAATATTTCTTTTTTTCAAGTTTAGTTTGCTGTTTCTAAAGTTTATCTTAGTAGGCTTATCTTCCCCTACCTACTGCCCAATTTCAAAGCAAATGGATAGTACAAAAAGTCCAGGCAATTAATTTGTCAATTGATTGATACATTGTTTTTGCAGATTTGACCTTTATTTATGTGTTGCAAAATAATTGGATTGTTATGTTAAATAATACAGTTTAAAGAAAGAAACCAATCAAATCAATCAACTATGATAGAGACAGTTAAATTCATACTATATAGGTGATTGCCTGCCCCATATATACTTATACTTACAGTAATTTTGTCTAGGTGGCCAAGGAAAAAATAAATTCTTGTAGGAGAACTCATTTAAGAACTTCAATAGTCATATAATTATAAAAAATGAAAACTGTGCTAATTATTTTGCATAATAAGCTTGTCAAAAATAAGTAAATTATAAGCCGCCATTGTGAGGCACCTCGAGGTATGAGATCACAGCTTGAAAGATTGAATAATTGGAGTTTGGGAGAGAGGTCAGAATTAGAGAAATTTAGCTATTCCTCGCCTAGAGGGAAAGAATTCTGATCTCTGATTTTTTCCAATGAAGATAGTGTATGGAAGAGCAGAAAGGTGGAAACAGATCTTTGATATTGGAGATACTTTTATGTTTAAAAAACTTAAGACCAAGCCTATATACAAGGGAGAAAATACAACTCAAAATTTGTACAATTAAATGATGTTTTGGTTAATTGGTAGAATTCAAGCCAAATTAATGTATTTCTTTTATAATCAGAGAATTCCCCTCCCTGGGGAAGATAAAAGGATGGCCTAAATTATTTAGATAGCTATTTTATCCCTGTTGTATTATAACTGCATTTCTAAATCCTCAGTGATCTTTTGGATGTTTGAGGCAGTATGACTCCAGTCTCCTTTAGTAAAGGGATCTATAGATTTGGCATGTAAATTATTAAACAAGAACTCTAGGTAATTCAGGGTTCCCAGAGCTTCCATGAGGGTCAACAGCAAGGCAGGACTGAATAAAGGTCAAGACTAGCCTAGTGATTGACAGGCACTCTGAATCAGTAGACTAAGACCCCAAGAGAGCCTAAGTCTAAATCTGTGTCTCCCATATACTTAGGCCACATATTTTTATTAAGTATCTTCATTCCTCTGTAATAATTGCCCAGTTCTTATGATGGTGCTTTTTCCTTGGTTTACTGGTTTGACCTCTTTGCGGAGTCTGGAGACCTGCCCCGAACTCCAGTTCAAAACAGCCCACACCAGTGCCTAATATCACGGTTTCTTGCCTCCAAAGGCTACAGCTGAGCAGAGTGAGGTAAATGCAATGATTGGCAATAGCAAATTCAAGCTACCAAAATGAGTGAATGAGTGAGTGAGTGAAAACTCAACACTAAAGAAACAATATGATAAAGTTGTCAGTGATTCTTGACCTAAAACTAAGACTTCTCTAGATCACGAGAGAACAAGTCAGCTTTCATCATTTTGATCCTGCATGCAAAAAAAACAGAAATGAAATATTCACAGTGATGCAAGCTGGCTTTGAAATCAGGACTCCTTGGCTCACACCATTTCCCAAATTGGCACATTCATTGGAAACGATGTTCAAAGCAACTCACAGTAGGAATGGGAAAAGCAGCGTCTGCTTTTCTGAAAGAATATACAACAGCATTTCCTTTTGGAGGGAACTTTCAGGCTTACCACTCTAAGCATGTAAATGGGCAGAAAGACGAGGGCGTTCTACATTCAGATCTTATTTATATATGTATTTATTTTTAGGTAACTAAGCTATCTGTAACAATAATGACTGATGATTCTAATCACAAGTTTACTTAGGCCATGTTTTAAAATTAGCCCAAGGAGTATTTAATTTCCCTAGGTGAAATAATACTTCTTTGTAAATACTCAAAGAAAATTAAGTTAAATATTCATTTTATAGCTAGGGTTGATTTCTTCAGAAGATATTCACTGATACAGCTGACAGGAGCCAACAAAAGGAGATAGGGTTGGTGTTCAGTGCTGGGCCTTTGCCATATAACGGTTTACCTTCTCCAAGTGTCCTATCCTGGCTCTATAGTCTCCTGAAACTCTCGTCTGGAAAACAGCATGCTGTCAAAAAACACAGACGGGTATTAGAACAGTAAAATTCTGGAGCTCTTCTCTCTCTAGCCATACTAGAAAAAAATAATGATAAAAATGGGAATTTCAAGTTGATATTATGGGGACAAATTTTGGGAAGAAAATGGAGACAGTTGGGGCCATTTGCTATTGATCAGGTAATGCTACCAGTCTGATATTAGATGCAATTACCCAATTTCCACCTGCTGTATCTCATGAGAAGCATTTGCTATTTAGGATACTAATGCATATCATACAACTGATTTTTTCTAATTTACAGTATTTATATTTTATATTTCTGACCTTTTCTGCCTCCTCCACTTTTTCATGGTACCTCTAAATTATTTATGTATTTAGTGATCAGTGTTGAAAAGATAATATCATACACTTATTTGTTGTAATTACTGACCTATAACATTAGAACAATTAAGTAGTATAGAAACCATTAATATAAGGAATCATTTATCATACCTATTATATAATTTTGTACTTAAACTACTTTGTAATACAATTTAATTCTCTTAAGATTCTTATTTTGACAAAAATGCTATTTTCCAGTTAATCTCCTGCACAATATTTGTTGTTCCTGAATATGTTTGGTGAATAACTGGACTATCTTTAAATAGCCATCTAACTGCAACATTTCTGTGGATAAACCAAGAGTTTTATAGTTTTTTTGGATAAAATGTTTATACATGAATACATGTTAGAGACAGGAGCAAGTACAAATGGATTAAGCTTAATACATTACATGGAAGAAAAAAGTAGACCACAAATACCAAGTGGGACAAACTTGCTTTTTTGCAAGAATTTTAGGACAACTTTAGACATGGTCACACTTAACTACAGGATAAATGTGAATCAGCACAAAGGGGCTTCAACTAAAAAAAGAAATATAATGCATTGACATCTGAGCACTGAAAAAAAACTTACCTGTTATCGTTTTTGATTAATCCATCCTCATCAGAAGTAATAAGTTGAAGTGTTTTGAGAAGAAAGCTTAATATCATTAGTATGTTTAAATATCAGGACCAATTCTTGCTTTCTAGAAAGTTGTGAATGTTAACCTATGTGTCTATAAATAAGAGATATAGAAATACATAGATAAAATAACACTACAAATTAATATATTTTCATAAGCATATGTCCTATTTATCTATTTTTATTTTCTTTTTTAATCTGTGTTTCAATCAGGATTCAGTCAAGAAAAGACTTTGCATTTCATGTATTTTAAGATAGAATGGTGCTGGGAACCAAACAGCTGGGGTATTTGGCATATTCATATATCTTGAAGAATTCAGAATTTATCTTTATTACAAATTACCTTATCCAGGATCATTTTCTGAGTTTCTAAATGCTTACCATTTGAGACTCTATGTGCTTAAGAAATTCTTATTAAGCCTTCACATTTTTTTCTTTTTCTTTTTTCTTCTTCTTTTTCTTTTTTTGAGTCAGAGTCTCACTCTGTTGCCCAGGCTAGAGTGTAGTGGCACACTCATAGCCACCGCAGCCTTGACCTGCTGGTCTCAGGTGATCCTCCCGCCTCAGCCTTCTAAGTAGTTGGAACTACAGGTGCAAGTCACTGCACCCAGCTAATTTGTTTTTATTATTATTTATTCTGGAGATGAGGTCTCACCAAGTTGCTCAGGCTTGTCTCAAACCCCTGGGCTCAGGCAATTCTCTCGCCTTGGTCTCCCAAACTACTAGAATTACAGGCTTGAGCCAGCCCAGTCATGCCTTCACATCAAAATAACAGTTGGGTGAGCTTTTTTTAATTTTTATTTTAAATTATTGACTTTAGGTTCTTTTATTTCAGTATTTTAAAATTATTCCCTAGTCTCTACTTACTCAATTGTTTCTATTGAGAAAACAGAAAAAATCTGTCTTATTTCTTTATAGATAGCTGGTTTTGTCTTTCAAGATTTTAGGATTTCTAACATCTTTAAGTCTGTATTTCAATATAATGTGTTTATCTATAGGGATTTTAAAAACTATTTTGTATGGCAGTTTAGGACAACTTTCAATCTGAATTAATTTTTCTTCTCCATAGAAGAAACTATCAGTCATTAATCCTTAAATATTTCCTTACCTGCGACTCTTTTACTCTTCTTTGTCATCTCCTGTTTTATAGATCATGACATTTATTTTACCTCACCACCCATCTTCTCTGACATTTAATTTTTTCTATCTTTTCTTCCTTCCTGATGTCTTATGAGAGATTATGATCTAGCATTTGAATATATTAACTCATTCGGGGGTGTGTGTAGACTACTCTTCAATTCATCCATTGAATTTGTATTACAGCTGCATTGTTTTCACAGATTTTATTTACACTCAGCTCTTCTTTATGACTACTTATTCTTTCTTCATTTGATTCACATGCTCTCTCATCCTTTTGGCAATATTTCTTAGGCTAATTCTAAATTTCTGCCTTCCCTGCCCTATTAATTCTGCTTCAACTGTTAGAGTACACTCAGTGTTTTCTCCTTTATAGCAATGAGACACTTAAACTTTGATTACTAGTCCTGGTAAGCAAATATTCTCTCTAGTATTCCTCTTTGGCTCCTAATTTAAATTCCGGGAGAGACAAAGATTAGTAAGAATAATTATGTGATTTGTAATCAAAGCCAGAACATACTTTTTTTTTTTTTTGTAATTTTAAAGATGTGGGGTAAAGTTCAGGATTAGGTAATCAAACATTGATTATGCAGGTACCCCTGTTGATGAGGTGTGTCCCTCCCTCCTTTTTATTTGTTTAATTTCATGGAGGTTTTTTTTTTTTTGAGTGTGTTAAAACAATACGAATCATACAATTTTACAAAATATTTATTTATTGATGGCATAAGTTTTATTTTACTATGTAGCTATCAAATAGTTCTTTCCACCAACTATTTTCAAAGATAAGACTCTTTCAAAAATAAAGCTAAAATACATCTGTGTATATTAAAATAAAACTTAAATTTGAACTATAACTTAAAAATGTCATGAGCAGAATCATTATTCTTAAACTATATGTATATATACATATATATCTTTAATGCTAAAGAACTGGTATTTACCTGATAATGTATTCCTTTAAATATGGTCTAATTATTTTATATTTTTACAAAATTCTGTGTAATCTTCAAAGTAGTATTTTATGTTTAATAGATTTTAAATCACTGTCTTCAGTTGAATCTTCTTCTGTATGTCATATTTTTAATTAAATACAATATCTCAATAGATTTTAAAGTACCTGATAAAAAGAGCAACAGATACTAAATGGAAAATGGTCTCAATTCAAAATTTTATATTAAAACATGTAAATATTTAAGTTCATCTTTTTCCTCTATTCTGAGTATTTCTCTTCAACAAATATATGATAAAGCAAAATTTGTTAAATGAATTTTATTTATTTATATTTAATTTGAATGTTTTACCAAATATAGATGCTGACAATCAGAATCCCACTCAATTGCATTCCACCCCAGTGTAGAATATAAACAGCCAATACAGATGGAAATCCATCAAAAGGTTCCTCCCATAATGGAAAATATTCCAATTACAATAAAAACATTTCAATATTAAACTTGTAAATTGTTCCAACTTTTCATAGGCTAATTTACTCAACTATTTTCCTGTATTTTGTAGAAATATATTTTAATGACATTCTTTTTGGAAGCTTTATTATCAATAATTATAAGTCAAAACCACTTTCAAAATTCAATTGATGACAAATAGCAAAAAGAAGACATTTATGACCATGGCACAGATATTTTTATATTAATAGCAGCTCCATTACATAAGTTTTGTAATTTACTTATTATAGTTTTGAATATATAAAATAGTTGTACATTTTACTAAATATTTTTATATTCAGGTTGGTAGGGTATTGCAGTTTATGGAAACAAAATTAAGAGCCATATATATATTACCACCCTTTCCAAGGGCATATCTATTTCAATGCTTTCTTAATTTAGCAAGAGTATTGCCTGTGTCGTAAAGGTTGACTCCCAGAAAATTTGTGTTTTTATGCTCACTTCGAATAAAAATTTAATGTTTAACGTTGAATCCCTAACTAAACTTAATATTTTACTTAAACTTTCAAAGCTTTGATTTGGTACTTAGAATAAAGCATCAGACAATTATTGAGATTAACTGATTTTCTCTATTTGAAACATGATAATAATGATATAAAACTGATATCTTTCAAATTTTTGAAAGATTTTATTGCTAATAAAGCCAGTTCATTTTTCACTATCCCTGTACTTTTTAAAAATGAATAAGAAAACTTGAAATGAAATATGGGCATATTTAGTTTAGAACAAGCAGTTGTTTTAACAACTGTGAAACATTATGTTTAAGAATATTATGCAAATACTAAAGTCTCATTTTCCATCATGGTGTTAATATAACTACTAAATTTTAAAATAAGTGCAGATGTTTCTCAGCAATTTTTGTCTTTGAGTACAGTCATGTCACTGACCACAAGGAAAAAAACAAGACAAAAAACTGCCGAGACTGTTAAATATCAACAAATATTTTTGCAGGTCACATGTCTATTCTTAACTTCCTTGAGAAGTGCAAGTTCAGGACATAAATTGCACTTACTCTTGCAGTTTTGCTTTTGTAGTTCATTACTGTGAAAATGCTTATTCAACTAGACTTCATCTAATGGATACAGTAGAAAGAACATGTGATGGTGACACATGAAGGATCAGACACATTTCAAACAAAATAAGACTCCCTCAATGTCTTTTGGTGACCTTCATACCTTTTCATTTTCAGAAAATAAGAAAGAGGGAAATGATTGACCAATCCATTATTCCCCTCAGATATTTATCTTTTTTTTTATTAAACTTGATGTTACCCACTTTTACTCACCTAATAAGTGCTAGTGAAAGGGCCTTGGTAATTCATATTCCTGTTTCTATAACTTGTGTTTTCAAGATGAAAACTGAAATAATGGGAAGAGTTCTCTCTTAATTTTCTATAACTTCACTTCATGCTATCTTTTTTCAATATCCTATGTCCAGAATCGTTCATACAGGAATTTGCTTTGCACTACTAAAAACAACTTATAGCATCTTCAATATCATAAATTTCCCTTGATGATTAAAAAAACACACAAATTGAGAAATTAGAAACTCATAGAAATATGGACCCGTTATATCCTGCATGTATTTCTTTTAATGTCCATTTTTTTCTATTATACTTAAATGATATTGCCACTACATTTTCTTTTTAAAGTGTGTAATTGTTTTAGGAGTAAGATTCTCATTTTCTGATTAAAGCTACATTTAGAAAGAAATTGCTTAAAACAGCCTAACCCTTGTAAAGCAGTTTTGAATTAATTTCCAGCAAGCAAAATACTAACTACTTAGTCAAGCTTAATAAGTATTTTAAAGATAAATTTCTATTGACCAGAAACTATATATAGACATAAATCTTATAAGCCATTTCTAGTTAACCAAAAATTTCTACAGCTTCCTATTAGTTGTGAATTAAAATTTGAGAAAATAAGCAATATTTTTAAGCTTTAGAAAATCTTTAAAAATCTAGCTTAATGTCTCAAGACCTTAGAAAAATTTTTAAAGTCATATTGATTTTAACCTGATTCATTTGTCTAAATATCTGTTTTCAGCTCCCCATTAGTTATAGAACACATAATGTATTGTCCAAAATATTTTTAGGCAATAACATATTAGTCATTAAAATATTATTCTTTTATTTATTCATTTATTTGATTTTCTAAAACAGTGAACACTTGAAAAGTAGATTTAGAGGGTACAAGTGCAGTAGTGATACATGGATACATTGCACAGAGATCGAGTCTGGGCTGTTAGTGTACCCATCACCTGAATAGTGTACAATGCCCAATAGAGAGTATTTCATCTCCCACCCCTCCCATATTTTGGACTCTTTAGTGTTTATTGTTCCACTCTGTATGTCCATTATACCCATGTGCCCATTGTTTAGCCCCCAATTATAAGTGAAAATCTGCAGTTTTTGACTTTCTGTTTCTGAGTCGTTTTACCAAGGATATTGGCCTCTAGTTCTATTTATTCATGTTGCTGCAAAAAGCGTGATTTCATTCTTTCTTATGGGCAAGTAGTATTCCATGAGAGAGAGTGTGTGTGTGTGTGTTTGTGTTTTACATTTTAGAATCTCAGGGGGTGCATGGACATGTTTGTTACATGTGGATATTGCACAATGGTTGGAACTGGACTTCCACTGTACCCGTAACCCAAATATTGACCATTTTATCCAATAGGTAATCTTTCTCTCTCTCTCTCTTTTTTTTTTGAGTCAGAGTCTCACTCTCATCCAGGCTGGAGTGCATCTACTGCAGCCTTGACCTCTTGACCTGTTGGGCTCAGGTGATCCCTCCACCTCAGCCTATCAAGCAACTGGAACCACAGGCATGCGTTACCACTCTCGGCTAATTTTTTAATTTGTTGTAGAGATGAGGTCTCACTAGGTTGCCCAGGCTGTTATTGAACCTCTAGGCTCAGGCAATCCTCTCGCCTCTGCCTCTCAAAGTGCTGGGATTACAAGCGTGAGTGACCCCTTGTCCTATAACTGTTCTTAAAGACCCCCAAAATGTGACAAGTTATTCAAGAATATGGAGAATTCAGGAGAATCCTTCACATTATGAATTTGACAAAGGTGGAAATTTCATGAAAACTAGCTTTCAACTTTTGAATGATTTCTTCTATTCTTAATTCCCTTATGTATTAATTCATTGTTTAAAATGAACAAAACCAGTGTTTGAAGACTGTTTTTCCTTAATGAAGGCTCAATCAGAAAGTTTTTCACATTTCCACAAAAATTAAAGAAGGATTAAATGGAAGCATCACCAAGCATGACTAAGTTTCATCCACAGAAATTATTTCAATAGTGAGATGGATATCATAGATAATATTTTTATAAAAAATAATCAATTGAATTAATGGCCATTACAGGTGATTTTTAAAAAGTTACTAACAATTTATACATTAACCTTTTTATAAAATATTTGTTCACCTTAATGTCAATAAGATAGAACTTTACCTCAATCCTCTGAGACTTATCTTCTCCTTTTACTTTCTTATGATAACATTCTTTTGTTATGTAAGTATTTTTACATTTTTGTATTATATGTAAGTATTGTTTATATTTTTATATATGTAACTATTTTCTTATTTCAGCACCTATTCACTGTGTAAATGAGATGGATACATGTTCAGAGCTTTAGTATCTTTTAATGCTTGTATAAAATGGCGTAGCAGCTGGGCTCGGTGGCTCAGCCTGCAATCCCACAATTTGGGAGGCTGAGGTGAATGAATTGGCTGAGCCCTGAGGTTCGAGACCCGCCTGGGCAACTGGGCGAGCCCTCATCTCTACAATAAATCAAAAATTAGCTGGGCGTGGTAGTGCACGCCTGTAGTTCCAGCTACTTGGAAGGCTGAGGCAGAAGGATCGCC
>NW_007250537.1:331072-348868 GCF_000164805.1 Carlito syrichta
CGCCGGAGCCCAGCAGGTCGAGGCTGCAGTGACCAGGAGTGGCCACTGCACTCCAGTCTGAGTGACAGAGTGAGACTCCCACTCAAAAAAAAAAAGGCATAGCATATGTGAAGACACTGTCAAGCATTCTATAAATACTGTTTTTGTTCATTTTTTTTAACAATGGCATTACTAGTAGAAGTGGAAATCATATTATCATATGAAGATATTGACCTACTCTTAGAAAAATATGCATGTTTTATTTTTTCCGTGATGAATTTGTATATGTACATCTTTGCTCTGTTCTTATTTTTCCTTGTGACCAATGTCATATGTGTGAGTTCATCATGAAAGTTAGAAGTGAAATATGCACCAATGGCAAAGAGTCAAGCTCACCAACCGACAAATAGGTTAAACCTGTGATCTCAGCCTCATTAGCACCTTGCTTAAAGCAAATAAGTGCATTGTTCATAGACTAATTGGGCCTGGAACATGTTTGTGTTTAACTGTTTTTAAGTTTCTCCTAGCTTCACACCAAATATAAATAAGCATTAATAAATGCTTTCACTGTATGTAGTATTTAATAAACAATATTTAATATTAATATCCAAATGTTTGTTTACAAACTTGTATGTTTCAAAATTTCTACTGTTAATAGTTGCAAAATTAAGTATTTAAATAGAGATATTTTACTTCTTGAAAACTCCTGTACATAAATAGCTTAATACATATTGCTACTAATTTTATAAAGAGTAGGACTCAATGATAATTGCTATGAAAAAGCAGCAAAACAATGCCACCAAAGCTATACTGTTCTCTACCAAAAGTATTAATAACATACCCTCACAATCCCCAAATGTGAGGACATAATAATCCGGCATTATAACTAAATAGAGTATCTTTTTATCTGATAAGGATAAGTAATACTATGAGACAGGAAACAGTTCATCTTCTGTATAGATGTTCATTTTCTGTATAGAAAATTCCTTTATGTACTTATGTATGTATGTATTTTTTGGAAAACAATTTTAAATTTCATGAGATGATAAGTGAGAGACTTAAGAAAAAGAGTTGAAGGAAGTTTCAAATGTTTTAATTTTAATAAGTGGTCAGCAATTCTTGATAGAGAGAGGGATCCAGAGATAGAGACCTAACAATTAGACATAATAATAGAGCTAAAGATGACAAAATTGATGAGAATATTTTAACAGTGGAATCGTGTAATATTGAATTTAAATTAATTATTTTCTGTCTTTATCATGTCGTTGTAATAAAGCGATGACATTGTAGTAATATACCATCTTAAATTCTGGCAAAGCCTATTTTACAAAGACCCCTTATTGAAGGAAATGTCTGTGGGAAGATCAATTATGATATTAATATTAAGTATTAATAGTAGTTATAATATTTATCAAGTGCTTTTTATATACCAGGCATTGTTTTGAATGTTTTATTGCATTAGATCATTCAATTCTCTTATAACCATGATGTAGGTAGAATTATTGTTTCTATTTTACAGATGAGGAAACTGAGAGCTAGGTTTAAATTACACACTTTTTTTGCTTCTTTCTTCAAATATTATCTATTTTTTCTTATTTAGGATATTCACTATGTGTGAGTCTTGTAGAGATAAGGCCTTTGTGCCTCTGTGGTATGCAAAGGGAAACTCGCACTCCCTGTAGGTTCATGTGCTATAAAGCAAGCAAAGTTCTGCCAAAAAATGCTAGTGGTTCAGCCATCCATTGATACCCAGCTCTGGATTCTTTACTTCCTTCAGTTCCTGAATTTTAAGTCATCCCAGGTATTTTGTAAACCAATACCCATCTAACAAATTTATTTTCTACTTTGGTTTTCTTGACTAACAGTTTTGGTAGAAATATATGAAAGGTCACAAGATAGTTATCTAGAACAGTAATTGTGCAGAAGCAGAGAATGGGAGTGTGATCTGTCTATTGAAATGTGAGTCTTCAGGAACTCGTTGATGTCTCCAGAGAATGAGGACTGATATGCCACATATACTCTCCTATATGGCATTGCTGGCAGTTTGTGACCAGTGACTATCGTGAAAGCCGCACTTCTTGTTGATTTTTCAGTACTTGTATATCACAGTTGTTGAATATAGATGCTCCTTGACTTATAATAGTCACTGTGATTTGAAAATATCATAAGCAGAAAATGCATTTAATACACCTTGCCTACTGACCACCATAGCTTAGCCTACCCTGCTTTAGGTATGCTCAAAATACTTATACTAGATTACAGTGAGACAAAAATCATCTGGCAACACAGTACACTGTAGAGTATCAGATGACTGCCACTCTCCAGCATTGTGCTACCACTTTCTATGGAATGCATGTTGCTTTCACACAGTTGGAAAGTAAAAAAATTGTAAGTAAAACAATGAAAGTTAGGGATCATCTGTATTTTTAATATCATCGCTGAGCAGGACATTCAGTTTTCTTAGCTGGTGGAATAGAACTATCTTAAATGGCAGATTGTCTCTGAACGATATATGGATTACCTGTCTGGAAATCAGAAATTGGATTCATTCTCATAAAGAGTATTTATCCAAGAAGAATCTTATTTAATAGCATTTGTGTATAAAACAAAAGTAATGCAACAGTACAAATTAACATGTTCTCATATGGCTGTGAATAATCATAATTCATATCTTCAATTATGTGTGGGTATTTTTAGATCTGCATCTTTTAAGAACATTGTAAATCTCTATTATTGTCAGCTGGATATTCGATTTGAGTTATAATAGAGGGGCAGGGAACATTTGGAGAATAGCCAGTGACTATCCTCAATTATCCTTCCCAAATCCTTAAAGAGATGAAAGTCCTTGAAATAGTAAAACGATCATAACTGGTTATTGGTAATGAGAACTCCAGCCTGGTAGTAGCTGAGAGGGGGCCTCAGATATGTGAGACTGATAATTCCTCAGTTTACTTCTCATTGATTAACAAAGAGCATCCTTCCAGGCTGAAAGAATCTCCTAAAATTGTAATTAATTATGTGTGTCTTCAATCAGCTAAAGGTTTGTGAGTCTCTTGAGGTTAGGCACTGTTTCTCATTTGCATAGTTGTTCGATTGAAACTACAGAAAATAGAGTGATTTTTATCTTAGACAATCTGCAAATATTGTATCTTTATAATATCAAACAATTCTGTAAAACAGTGGTCCCCAACCTTTTTGGCATCAGGGACCAGTCTCGTGGAAGACAATTTTGACAGAAATGGGCTGCTGGGAGATGTGCAGTCAAACTTCACTGCTAGTGTTAATGTGCATTTGCAGCCAGCCGTCCCCGGTTCCCCAGTACTAGCATCACTGCCTCGGCTCCAACTCAGATAGGTGATCAGGTATTAGCTTCTCATAAGGAGCAGCAAGCTAGCTAGCTTGCATGTGCAGTTCACATAGGGTTAGTGCTTTTATGAGAATCTAATGCCACCACTGACCTACGGCAGATTTCAGGTGGTAATGCGAGCGATGGAGAGTGGCTGTAAATGCAGATGAAGCTTAAGCTTGCCCATTGCTCACCTCCTGCTGTGTGGCCCAGTTCCTAATAGACCAGGACTGCTACCCTTGGCCTGTGGGTTGGGGACCCCTGCTGTAAAATTAAAATATTTTGTGTCATTTAGAATATTTTTTTAATGCTGAGATATTTTAGTCTTTCAAAATTCTTCTCATCCCTCAAGAATAACATCCAGACTGTTTATATGATAGTAAAATATTTTTTTCTTCTTGATTTTGAACTAGACGTTTGTTCTCTGATGATACTTGCTGGCTCCCAAAGCTCAAAGAAAATCATAGGGAATAAAATACAACTCTCTTCCTTTGATGTCTATCCAATAGCATGGAAGAGCTATCACTTCTTTCAACTACAATTTATTTAATTTACTCTCTTGACTGCTAAGGGATGACAACTAAAATAGCCAGGCTCTAAAATGAAACCCTAAGGTGTTATTTAAAAAAGATAAAAAATACTTTTTAAGATTTCACTATGATTACAAATGTAAGATTGTTTGTATTTTTTTAAAAATGTATAATAAAGAACAGATATTTTTGATAATTCAGGTTAAAATACTTTAACTTGTATATTTTAAGTTTTCATAATAATTCTCGATTGTTGCTTTAATTCTATGTCCTAAAATTAAAGTAAGTTTCCACTTGCTTTAATATAAACATTTCAATTCTATTATAAAGACAAAGCATTCTTAGTTTCTCAAGTTTATAGTATTTTACTTGAACAATAAAACAATGTGATAATGTTTGTCTCAGTGAAGGGAGATTATACAATCTGTAATACAAGAAAAGAAGTGAACCAAATGATAATGTAGAAATATCATCCCCATAAATCCCAATTTTTCTTCTCTTGAAACAAGAAATTTTGTCTATGGAGAAAAATAATATTCTTAGAATATTATTGATTGCAATCTACTACTTTCTTCATGATAATCAGAGAATTTGAATTAAGTACCATGTTGTTTGCTTTGAATCACTAAAATCACATCAATTTATTAAAATATGAAAACATTTATTAATCTTTTGCATGAAATTACAAAATATGTAGTCTCTTGTAGCCTCACTACCATAGACTTATATACTTTTTTATACTTTTTCTACTTTGGATTCAAGAGTTTTTAAATAAGAAATCTGTATTTTCCATCTAAATGTTTATTACAGAGAACAAATAAAACAATGCATGTGAAATTCTGGATAAGATAAAATCCTCATAAACAGCATTAGATCTTACTAATTATTATGTTTTAAATTAATGAAATGTAAAATGTATTAAAATATGGTTAAATACACAGATTTATATTAAAAATGTATACGTGTTTGTATGTATCTTACTTGCCATTAGAGCTGGATATTTTAGGATATTTAAGCCACTCTCCAACCTACAGCAATATTTCTCAAGTTGTGTTCCTAAACATGTTTATCTGAAACTTTGGGCTTCCTGATACATAATTGCATCATGTCATACATTATTATAATTTAGTTTTCTGACACATACTCTAGATAAGGTCCAGAGTGACCTAGCCAATGTGGCCAACATAGATTGTGTACTTTTGGAAAATTTTCACATAACTTCAAAACTGAACAAAGTTGTGAATTTGGATTCTTAATTCTAGATTATTTAACGACTCTTTTTCTAAAACATATTTGCTTAAAAACAATCACAAGTTGAATAATAGAAAAGTACTCAAAGTAATGTCTAATGTGGACCTTGTGTACTATTTGTTAGACATACATATATTATTCCCTTTTTATAATAACCAAATAAAAACATTTATCTGAGCTAAAAATTATTTTATAATTGGGGTTTGAAAGAATATATGGTACAAAATATGTAGGGTTAAAAAAATTATTTGCATATATAACATTTAATGTGTAAGTATATTTACAACAATTCTGGGAGGGGTGTTGGCCTTTATAAAAATAATGCATTTTCCAGGTTGTTTTGTTATGAATCAGTGAGTGAATATAGCAAATTTGTTTTAGAATGTTCCCATTTTGATTTGAATAAAAAATATGCTACAGAGGTTCCAGTTGTGATTAAAAGGGGATAAGCATATGCTATTCTATTTCTTCTACTGAATAAAATTAAAAATCCTAGGCAATGAAATACATAAGGCAATTATCACAAGCACTGAAGAGTAAATTAAAACAAAACTACTGGCAGAAATATCAAAACTCAAAGTATGAGAATAAGGGTCTTTGTAATTCTGTTCCTCAATAAAACAATAAAACAATGACAATGTTTTTCAAAATTCACTTTTCTAAACTCTGGAAATTAACCAAAAGTTGAAAAAAACGAGAAGAACATTGACTCAAAAAAGACTGCTAAACCTCAGCACAAACAGCAGAATTTATAGCCTTTTAACTTGGCCTGTTCCCATCTTCCACTCCTCACTTCACAGTAATCTTGAGAAACAGTTGGCTCATCACCATGGTAGCTGTGAAAATCATCAGCTTTGCCACCACCAGAGGGAGGAGAATGCGATTGGAGCTCCTCAAAAATTCTATCATTAAAGCATCGTCTCTAAGTATTTGATCTGTCTCACAGATCTCTGGAAAAATCCCCTTTGCAGTGTTTTGTTATGATTTGGACTGACTTGGAGAATGTAAAGCAGAAAAAGCTCTATCCTAAGGGCATTTGTTAGTAACAATCAGCAGCAATTGCTTAATGTGACATCTGTTTGAGGCTACAATGCCACGTGGGACAAACAAGAGTCCGGTCAAAAATATAAAAAGATTTAGGGAATGAGATGTTCATAGAGAATATTGAAAGCTCTAACATATACTCATGTCTGGAAAACTAGAAAAATCACATACATAGGCAGGGTTGTGTGCATGCAGAGAAAATGTTTAAAAGGCTTCCTGATCTTTCACTGCTGGGTGATTTTGAGACTGCATAAATAAAAAGTTAAAGCTAAGGCAGTCATATCTCGAGTGTGTGTGCACGCACGCGTGTGCGCACACACACACACACACACACACGTGCACACACATAGTTCTCAGTCAAGAGTGGTATACTTATAGTTTCAAGGCATTTAAGAAAATATCTGTACAATAAACAACTGACCATTGAGCAAACTAAGTAGAGACAGCAGGGGATGCACACTAAGGGTAAAATATTATAGGATTAGTTCAGGAAATTCACCAAATGAACAAAAAGTAGAAGAAGCAATAACAACATTAACAATGACAAAAACAGCAACAATGATAAATCTAAGAAAGAGAAGGAGAATCTAATTTCCTGAGTTGTCACATCATATTGTATAAAATGTGTACTTTCCAAAAAATTTGTGACAATGGAGAATACATCATATGTAGATGAAGACATGTACAAGGAAAAAAAAAAGAGAGAAATTGTGCCTCAGGGGACCAAAACATTGGACTTACTAAACAAATAATCATAATAATCTTTTATAAATACATTTAAAGGGCAAAATGAAATCATGTTCAAATAATTACAAGTATAAAAATTGTGTGTCACCAAGTAAAGAATATCAATAAAAAATGTAGGAATTATAAAAAAGAACAAAATAGAAATGTTGAGACTGGAAAGTATAACAACTGAAATAAAAGATTTCATTAGAAGGACTCAACAGTAGATTTAAACTGATAGAAGAATCAGTAAAATTGAAAACAGGTCAATTGGCATTATCCATTGTGATAAACAGAAAGAAAAGAGAATAATAAAAAAAAAAGAAGGGGTCTCAGAGACCTATGTACCAACATATATATGATGGAAATCTCATAAGTAAAGGAGAGGGAGAGAAAGAGGAAAAAATATTTGAATAAATAATTATCAAACACTTTCAACATGTGTTGACAAATATTAATGTACACGTCTAGTAAATTCACAAATCCCAAGTAGAATAAACTCAAAGAGAGTCACAATAACATATTATAGTCAAATGATATTTTATTCAAAAGACAATAGAAGAATATTGAGAGGAGTAAGAGAAAAAAGGTTTAACACATATAAGAAAACCACAATAAAACTGATACCTAACTTATTAGAAACCACTGACTCCAGAAGGCAAAAAGATGACATACTCAAATTGCTGGAAGAACAAATCTGTCAACCAAAAGTTTTATATCTATTCTTCAAAAAATGCAAACTAAATAAAGTCACTTCAGAATAAACAGAAACTGAGGAAATTCATAGTTAGTATGCCTGCCATACAAAAGAAAATATTAGGGTAGTCCTTTAGGCTAAGAGAAAAAGAAACTAGAGGGTAACTTACATCCAAAACAAGAAATAAAGAACATAGGTCAAATTAAACTCATAGGTAGTAAAATACATAATATAAATGTATTTTTTTCCTAACAACTCTTTACTTCTCCTGAGTTGAAGGACAGTGACCCAAAATGATAATTATGAATCTGTGTTGATTTGTTAATGGAGTATGAAAATCTAATTTTAATGAAAATAATAGCACAAAAGAGAATGGTGCTATATATTAGCAAAATTTCTGTATAAAATTGAAATTAAGTTAGTATTAATCCAAACTAGTTTCATGTTAAGGTTTTACTTGTAATCCCTCAAGAAAGCCACTAGAATATGTTTTTAAATAGTAAAAGAAATAACAATGGACTTAAAGTGTTACAGTAAAAATTAACTATTTTAACACAAAGGAAGACAGTAATGGTGTAATAGAAAAAGAAGAAAGACATGAGACATATACAAAAGTAAAAAGAAAAAAATGTAATTACACTATGTACTATTTACAAGATACACACTTTAGATTCAAAGACAAATAAGTTGACAGTAAAATGGAAAAATATTCAAAATGCACATATATATCAAATAAAATAACTTACTAATTACTTACCAATAAAATAACCATTATTATTATAGTTTGAATATAGACAGAGAGGGATATTTTTGAATGATACAATTGTCAATCCATTAAGAAAACGGAATAATTATAAAAATATACATACCTAATAACTGAGCACCAACGCTCATAAGTGAAAACTGACAAAATTTAAAACCAAAATGTATAATTTCATATTACTACATAGAGAATTAGGTATCCCACTACCAGTAATTAATTGAACAGGTGATTAAAAAACAATCACTAAAATAGAAGACTTTAATAAAACTATAAACTAACTACATCTAACAAATATCTCTATAATATTCCAACCAACAAAGGCAAACTGCATGTTTTTCTTAAGCACACATAGGTCATTCTCTAAGTTAGACCATATGCGTGGAAATAAGGCAAGTTTTAATAATTCAAATGGATCAAAATTAGCAATTATTTTGGGAAAATACTGAGTAATTTTTCAAAAGAGATACTCATTGGTAATAACTTTAAATGCAAAGTCACTTAACTGGAACTAAACAAGAAGTCAAAGCAGGTTTTGATCAAATAAAATTTATCTAGCATACTATACATACCATCAAAAGTAAAATATTTCAGTTCTTGTGGTACTTAACTTTCTAATAATGAATATTTAACTACATTCTGAACAACAGATTTTCAAATATTATATGTGATCTAAAATTTTAGAATAAAATATGAAATTACTTTATAAATATAAATTTTCATCTAAAGTAACAATACAAATATACAAAAAATAACTTATGGGTAAAATACACAAAGAAAATAATTATCTTTATAAAGTAAAAAATACTATTATAATTTTTTGGGGGATAAACAATTTACCAAAATCTTGCTTTTTAACCTTTTACACAGATTTTTTTCTTTAGATTAGTTTTAGATTCACAGTAAAATTGAGCAGAGGGTAGACGTTTTTAATGTACTCCCTACCCTCACACTGGCACAGCCTCCCCTTCTACCAACATTCCATACTAGAGTGGTGTGTTCCTTACAGTTGATGAAACTACATTGATGCATCATAACCCAAATTTCGCAGTTTACATTAGAGTTCATTCTTGATGTTTGACATTCTATGTGTTTGGACAAATTTATAACAATGCATCACATGTATAATGATTTATCATACAGAATAAAATAGAAGACTTTAATAAAACTACAAACAAACAATATTAACACATATCTATATAACAATCCATCCATCCAAACAATCCATCCAACCAAAGCAAAATTCATGTTTTTTTTTAAGCATGTATAGATCATTTTCTGTGTTAGACCATATCCTTGGGCATAAGGCAAGCTTTAATAATTTAAATAGTTTGAAATAAAATAATTTACCAAATGCTTGTCAATAAAGAACCATTATTATTAAAGTTGTAATGTAGACAGAGAGGGATACTTTAAAATGATAAAATTATCAATCCACTAAGAAGATGTAATAATTAAAAATGTGTACCTAATGACAGAGCACCAAAACGCGTAAGTTTTCTCTTATGTGATATATCACACAGTATCATTATGACATCGTACAGAATAGTTTCCCCACCTTAAAAATTCTCTGTGTTCCACCTATTCATCATTCACGCCACCTGCCAATTCCTGGAAAACACAGATCTTTCTACTGAATCCATAGTTTTGAATTTTCCAGAATTTCATATAGTCTGAATTATACAGTATGTATCTTTTACAGATTGACTTTTTTCACTTAGTATGCATTTAAGATTCCTCTCTGTCTTTTTATGAATTGATAGCTCATTTCTTCTTAGCACTGAATAGTATTCCATTGCCTAGATGTATCACAGTTTGTTCACCTAATGAAGGACATCTATGTTGCTTTCAAGTTCTAGCAATTATGAATAAAGCTTCTATAATCAGTCTTGTGCGGGTACTAGTGTGAACAAAAGTTTCCAACTCATATGAGTAAATACCAAGTTCTGTTGTTGAATTATATGGTAAGAGTTTATTTAATTTTGTAAGAATATGAAGAATTTTGAATGATGCCTTGCCATCTTCTATAAATAAATAATCATTCTCATTTTGAGAAATTGCTTCCGGATTTCTATAGAGCCTTAATAGAAACTTACCACTTGATTATGAACCACTGTTTTATTATATGATTTGAATTGCTCCCTAAGAACTGATTTGATTATATAAAACACTTTCACCATGAAAAGGACTTCTCTTAGTATCCACTGAAATATATATTTATTATGGATATTGAAATTCTTACCCTCAGTACCAAAATCAACATCCACTGACTTATAGAATGCTTTATATACTGTTATGTTATTTCGCACAGTATTGTTTCTGATCTAGGAGCTCAATATCCAGCAAAGAAAATGAAGCTTTTAAAAAAATTAATGAAAGAAATTGAAAGCATAACTGTTTATAGTTCCAAAAATATGCAATCATTACAAAAGTTTAAAATATAAATTGAAGTGAATCTACCCACAGGCTCTCAAATCTTCCTTAACATTTTAACATACAAGAATTCTTTTATTAAGTACTGATTATCATCCTAACTTTTTTCAGGCTCTAGAAATAGAGAAAAGCATTATTCTATGCCCTCCAGAAACTAATAAAAAATTATACAAATTTCAGAGTTTTAAAAATTATACACAAAGCTTTGGAGCTAATAGGTTTCATGAAACATTTTACAATGCATGGTGTTCCATTATGTAAGTTTTAAAGGCCAAACACTGTTTTAAACATTTTATCACGTCTTAGCTGGAACAAAGAGTCTTCTGTCAAAGGAAAAAGCAAAATACGCAATAAAAACAACTTCAAACCATAGATGAAGCTAAACAGCTTCACCTCTGATCTAATTTTATTATATTATTAATTAACACTTACATACAGCTTACTATTTTCTGGACCCTGACTTAATCTTCTTAGACATATTTACATGGTTGATCCAATATGAATTAATTCTTAATTTGAATTATAGCAAATTTTTCTCATGAGTCATTGTATTGAATAATGTTGGGACAATAGCACTGCAGGAGGCTGGGAGAAATGTGTTCCAAAGTTTCTGAAGGGTCCTCTGTACATCACAAACCAACCATCTTGGCAGCCTCAGATCTGTGTCCTACTGCCTCTATTTACATCTCCCATCCCTCCTTCATTTCTCCAAAACACAAGAATCAGAGACATGGAGTGTTCTTCCAGTCTGAAAATTAACACCTAAGATTTATGAAGATAATTTTATATATCAAACTCTACTCTACTGATTGCTGATAGCATAATTCAACACAAGAGGGACATATGTAATTTGAAAACTCATTTTCAATGCACTTATTATTACTTGAGTTAATGATTAATAAATCATGCAAGAATAAAGTATGTTGAGAATCACAATTATCTTAAGATTGACTCACTCTATTTTTGTTCTTCTAACAGGATACATGTCAGGGTTGTACATGTTTGTCCAAATGCACAATTAGCTCTTAGGCATCCTATTTTCTTTCCCAGGGTTTTTTGTATGGAGGCTTTTGTAAGGCTTTCTTTTTTTCTTTCTATTTACAGGCCAAAGCTCCAATTAGAAATAAAAAGTTTGAGAGACTACATGAATACGTAGAATTGTATTTTTTACTTGTGTATTGAATTTACCTTAAGATGTTATTAGTACAGTTTTTTTTTAAAGTAGAACATTTATTGACTTTATGAAGAAGTTAAAACTATTATAAAGGAGGAGTGAATCAATTGTAAATTAGTTAGTGTAACTGAGGGAACTATGAATCAGACTTGAGTAAATTCTCTTCTCTCTTAGCCATCTGCTCAAGAGTCAGCTCCAAACTTAGGTATAAACAAAAATAAAATACAATTGCATATGCAAAGAATCTCAAGAACACTAAACTAAAAATCAAATGAAGGGTATCTTGAAAGCTTGCTTCATTCTTCTCTCTTTAAGACTAAGCAGAAAGCATATGGCCCATCTAGTTCTCATCCCCAAGGTGACTTCTTCCTTTTCTTCTGAGGGCATTCATATTTAATGTCTTCAGGTGTTGATAAAATTTTTAATTTTTGGAAGTTAATTAGGACCTTATATTCAGTATATGGCGCTGAATCTTAATAGGGCCTAGTTACAACATTTCCCTTCTTTGTTGTGTTTTTGGGAACCTGAAGGTTTTTATCTCTTACCCACGGGCACAGATTATGGTATACATCTTTCAGGCAAACCTTGAACAAAAGAATGTATGCTTACTGTAATAATGCAGCTCAGAATGAGCAGACACAGAGAAATTATATTTTCTAAAATGATGGCTATGAAAAAGTAAAACAGGCATAAACCTAGATAATGGAATTTTACTGTCTAAATTTATGTCATGTTGACTCTTACTAGCATTCCACAAACTTTGAAGGTCTTTATTTTTAGTCAGGTGATGTTGAGAAAAGTAGAAATGTCTTCAAACTTCCTAAAAAATTACATTGAAATTCCTAATTAACATTCAGTTTTTTAAAAACAGTAACAGTAAGAAAGGAAAGGTCCATTCCATTAAAATGACTTGGATAGATTGAATTGACTACTTATAATTGAGCAATTAGGATAATTTTCTGAATAAGTAACTCATAGTCATTGTGATTATCCAATGCTGGACTCTACGCCTTTCTTCATTCTCAGATTTTGGGTTATTGGAGAATCTACACTATGGTAAAATATTTTAAATTCTCCATACAGAGCCAGGTTTAAGATTTTTATTTCAGATACCAAATATCCTGAGCATTGTCATGAATTGGATTTTTCATTTCTGCCCAAGTCAGCATTGGAAGGCAGAAATCCTCAAATTATCTTTCTCATCCATGCCCAATATCTTCTAAACTGGTTTCCAAACCTAGAAAAATAAAATATAGGATGTGAGTAGCATCTTTAGAACAGGAGAAGTAACAGGAATGATTTAGTAGTAAATGAATACAGTGTAATATTCATAAGGGTATAAGTGTCTTAACAGTGTCATAAGGACATTCATAAGGGAATGTCTTTATTTTTTGAACTAGTAGCAAATGTACAAACAAGTTAAATATTTATTTGTGATGAAATGGAATAATATACTTCATAATACCTGTGCAATGAAATCCTACAGTGAAGTGAAATAAATAAACTATATTTCATGTATCTAGCTAAATTTCAAAAATGTGATTATGATAAATTAAAATTCAGAAGGATATATAAAGAATGACAATATTTTCATGAAGTTCAAAATTATGGCAATGATTACTATATACAGATTAAGAATGATACATGTAATTTTAGTTATATGCATGTAAATAGAAATGATAAATACCAAATTCACAATATTGGTGACAGGGAAGAGAGACAATGCAATAATTTTCATTTGCATTTGTAATCTTTATTTCTACATTTTATATAATAAGATATTTATTAAAAATAAGAAATGCAACCACAGTTACATAAATTAAATGGGTAATAAATGGCAAATATATAATAGAATGCATAATGCAATTTTGGATCTTAGCTAATGGTGGAGATGAAAAAATGAAGAATTTTCTTGTATGGTCATTGAATATTAGGATCTCAAGACCCAGAAATATGATATAGGCATACCTTGGAGATTTTCTGAGTTTGGTTTCTGACAACTGTAACAACCCATCTATCACAATAAAGCAAGTCATACAACTTTTTTTTGGTTTCCCAGAGCATATAAAAGTTGTGCTTACACTATACTGTAGTCAATTAAGTGTGCAATGGCATTGTGTCTAAAGAAAACAATATATATTCTTTTATTGCAGATACTCTATTAATAAAAAATTCTAATGATCATCTGATCCTTCATCAACTTGTAATATTTTAGCTGGTGGGATCCGGCCTTGATGTTGATAGCTGCTGACTAATCAGGGTGGTGATTGCTGAAGTTTGGGGTGGCTGTGGCAATTTAAAAAAATAAAACAACAATGAAGTTTGCTGCACCAAACTTTTTCTTTCATGAAAGATTTCTATGTAGCATTTGATACTGTTTGATAGCTTTCTACCCACAGTAGAACTTCTTTCAAAATTGGAGTCAATTCTCTCAAACCTTGCAGTTATTTATTAACTAATTGGTATAATGTTCTAAATCCTTTTGCTGTCATTTCAACAGTGGCATGAAAACAGCATTGGTCTCCTTGTACATCCTCATCAGAACCCTTGGATGATCAGGTGCATTGTCAGTGAGCAGTGATATTTTGAAAGGAAATTTTTTTGAGCAGTAGTTCTCAACAGTGGGCTTAAACTATTCATTAAATCGGGCTATTATTCAGGCATTGCTTTTATATTTATAAAGCACAGGCAGAATAGATTTAGGATAGTTCTTAAAGTCCCTAGGATTTCTGAAGTGATAAATGAACATTGGCTTTAACTTAAAGTCACCAGCTGCATTAACCCCTAACAAAAAGACAATCTGCCCTTCGAAGCTTTGAAACCTGGCATTGGCTTCTTTTTAACTATGAAAGACCTAGATGGCATTCTCTTCCAATAGAAGGCTGTTTTATCTACATTGAAAATCTGTTGCTTAGTGTAGTCATCTTCATAAATTACCTTAGTTAGATCTTCTGGAAAACTTACTGCAGCTTCTCCATCAGCAGCTATTGTTTCACCTTGTACTTTTATGACAAGGAGACAGATATTTTAAAATTTAAACCTCATGAACCAACCTCTACTAGCTTCCAGCTTTTCTTTTTTCTTTTTTGAGTCGGAGTCTCACTCTGTCGCCCAGACTGGAGTGCAGTGGCTGCTCCCGGCCACCGCAAGCCTCGACCTGCTGGACTCCGGCGATCCTTCCGCCTCAGCCTTCCAAGTAGCTGGAATTACAGGCATGCGCTACCATGCCTGGCTGATTTTTTTATTTATTGTAGAGATGAGGTCTCGCTGCCCAGGCGGGTCTCGAACCCACGGGCTCAGGCAATCAACTCACCTCAGCCTCCCAAAGGCGTGGGACTACAGGCTGTGCCACCGAACCCGGCTAGCTTCCAGCTTTTCTTATGAAACTTCCTGACCTCTCTCTGACTTTGTAAAATTAAAGAGTTAGGATCTTCCTCTGGATTAGGCTCTGGTTTAAGGGAATGTTGTGACTGGTTTGAGCTTCTATCTAGACCACTCAAACTTTCTCTGTGTCAGCAAGAAAGCTATTTCACTTTATCATTCATGTGTTCACTGGAGTAACATTTTTTTATTCCCTTCAAAAACTTTTCTTTTCATTCACAACTGGGCAAACTGTTTAGTACAAGAGACCCAGTTTTTGACCTATCTTAGCTTTAAACCTATCTTCTTCACTAAGCTTACTCATTTCTAGCTTTTCATTTAAAGCGAGAGATGTGTGACTCCTCCTTTCAGTGGAACGCTTAGAGAGCACTGAATGATTATTAACTGGCTAATTTCAATATTGTGTATCTCATTAAATTTGAGACCTGAGGAAAGAAAGAGAGATGGGGGAATGACTGGTCATTGGACTAATCAGAACACATATGACATTTGTCGATTAAATTTGTCATCTTATATGGGTGTCATTTGTGGTGCCCCAAAACAATTACAATAACCACATCAAAGATCACTGATCACAAATCAACATAATAGATATAATAATAATAATGAAAACATTTGAAATATTATAAGAATTACCAAAACGTGAATTAAAAACATAACCATTTGCTATTAGAAAAATGGTGCTTCTAGACTTGCTAAACACAGTGTTGCCACAAACCGTCAATGTGTAAAAAATTCAATATCCACAAAGCACAATAAAGTGCAATAAAATGAGGTATGCCTACATTTTAATTTTGTTAAAATTCTTTGAAATGAATTATTTCCTTCCCAATTATTTTTTCTTAAATACTCACTGCAATAGTTAGTGTCAGCTTCATATATCACTTCTACTATACAAAAAATGTATAGTAGAAGTGGTTGATATATGTGCCTTTTTGTTCTTGAAAATATAATTTCACTAGCTTGTTGAAGTTACAAAGTTTGGGGATCTTTACAGCACTAATCTCTAACACCTCAAGTTTATAATCCTCCTTCTCAGGTTCCAAGATGATGGCTGTAGTACAAATAATTACATCCACATTTTGGTCCAGAGAAGAAAGGAGGAAAAAAAGCTTCAGGACGTCTTCCAGAGTGTGCAAGCAGAATTTCTGGTTATATATACAGGCATATTTTTTGTCACTTGACCACAGAGATCGATAAGGGAGGCCAGGAAGAACTATAGTCATTAAACTGAGCATATTTTTACAACACATTTGGGATTCAGATTTTAAGGATAAGAAATGAGAATGGGATAGATAGCTGCAGCCATTGTCATGCCAACCAAACAGCATTCTCATTACCTGTTCTTATTATGTATTTATGCATAGTAAATCAGCCTCAAACTCATGGATTAAAGCAATAGTCTTTCATGCTGAAGATCCATGGGCCAAGAACTTAGTAGGATTCAGCTGAGAGTTTCTTCTCCTCCAGGGTCAACTGGGGTCAGCTGATGACATTCAGCTGGCAGCGGGGCTAGGCTGGAGAATACAAAAAAAAGCTGTATTCACGTCTGACACTTTCACGGGTTGTTCTGAGTTTATCTGTATTCTCTCTCATTGTATTCTCATGATTTCCCCTCATTATCTAACTACTTTACTGCTCTATGATATGGTGACTTAGACTCCAAGAGTGAGTATTCTCTGAGAAAAGAAGTGGAAGCTGCCTGGTAACTAAGACTAAGGGTTTTGTTTTTGTTTTTTTCATAATAAAGGGTTATTTCTCACTCATAACAATCTTGTCAAAAATTTTTAAAAATTCTGTCAAAGACAAAACTAAGACTTGGATAAAATTAACAAAGCTTGTTTATTCATAAACTTGGGCAAGAGAACCCATCTGCCAATTTCCTTTCAGCTGGGGTTCAAATGTGTCAGAAAGGAAAGTTTTAACAATATCATGAGACAATTTCTGATAGCAAGAGTTCTATTGAAGTGATATTTTAGAAGTGAAAGAGGTTCTTCAATGGGTCGCTAACTGCATTTGACAGCTTTTGATTGGCTGCAAGCAGTTTTAAGCATTTCAAAAGAGGAAGGTTTATTTAATGTTAGTTTTGGCAGGTTTGTTGTGGCTGGTTATTTCTTGTAAAAAAAAAAATGAGGGTTCATGGAGTGCTGTTTTGTGCTCAGTCTGTCATCGTGGTTCTTAGGGTACCATGGCAGGGCATTTCTAAGTCCAAGAACAGTTTTCCTAGTGGCTGAATGGCTTTCCTCCATGTGATGATGCTGGGACCTAACCTCTTTCCTTTTATGACTCTACTATCTTTTAGATTCAGTGAGCAGATGAGAAAAGAAATGGCATGCTACTTCTTACAAACACCAAACAGGAACTAATATATGGGGAGCCAGCCCCCAAAAAGAGATTTAGAGGGTCCCTGGAAGTTGGGGCAGCGTCGGCGAATATTCTGGAGAAATAAAGAGAAAGGAAGAGACTGGACTCTGT
>NW_007250537.1:349101-356543 GCF_000164805.1 Carlito syrichta
AATTATAGGTCAGACCAGTTCCTAAAGAATGTGGCCCAGTCCAAAATGGACGCTGGGCCCTTAGGAATGTGGGCCAGCCCAAAGTTCGTGCTGGGCCATTTCTGGTAACCCTAGATAACCATCTCATGCTGGAAACAGCTCTCTAAATGCATATACTAATTCTACAAATATATTTTTAAATCTTATAAAGAAGCTTGTATCACGTATAAGGCTCCCAAATGTGATCTGAGTTTGAACTGTGTTAAGTTTAAAGCCGAAACCGCAGTCTGTGAGAAGCGGGAACAATGGATCTCTAGAGTCAGCCATGCCTGTCATATTCTCAGAACTTCATTCTTAGATCGTTAAAATCCCTACCAGTGGGTAATGCTGCACAACAAGGAAAGGAGGAGGGAATGGGCCTTCAGCTCCTGAACCAGCCTGGTGGTCTCAGGGTCTGTAGCCTGCCTGGATCCCTAACGCTCAGGCAGGCCTCCACAGCTGGCTCCCAACATCTCCCCCTTTTCTATTTTTTAGCATGAACCCATGGAACTCGATGTTAAGCTGAGAAATTCTTTTCTTCAGCACCTTGAAAATAATTGGAATTAGACATAGCAACACAAGAATCACTGCTCCGCAAATTCCCACATTAATGAGTATAGACATCAATGACTTTTGGTTGATGAATGATGAGAAATTATTAGATATAAGAGTGACCAATTCTGAGGACCGTAACTGTCTCTCAGGATATTCATGTCCTGTATTTCTTGGTGTAATTTAGTAAGGTCTGTACTCAAGTCCGAATGATTCCAAATTCCAAGGATATGATTTTTTATTTTGTCCCCACTGTGGACAGATTTATTTACTTCTAAAGGAGTGAGGCAAATCCATTTAAACTCAGAGTGACACTGGAGAGCCAATTTTATCCTTAAAGTCACAAGCTTTTTTTCTACTGGTAAAACTGCCTCCTCCAAAGCATTAACTCTACTTTTTAACTTTCGATCTATAATATCCTGAGTAGCTAATGCAATAGAAACATTCCTAGATAACTGATCAGCAAGGGTTGCTGTGTGGATTTCCTTAGGTAGAGTTGCAGCTGAACTGTTACTGAAGTAGCAATAGCTATCAAAGCTACAATTCCTAAAATTAAGGTGGCTAAAAACTGTTTCTGTCTGGCTAATAAAGCATTAACCTCATACAATGTTTGCAAACCATATTCATCATACCAATGAGATGACAAATCCTTCATAAAAAGGCATTAGTTAAACAGTTAGTTAAAATGCATTCAGTACAAGATATCTTATACACATTATCATGGTAAATAATTTTAACAATTTGATATTCATTCCAAACTAAAAACACATAAAAGGACTGTAAGTATGCCCTAATGTGATACTGCTGAGTTTGTCCAACAGGCCTAGACAGGCTGACTGGTTGAAGGGCTGTGAGGGCTCTCCATAAATGAGGCTGAATGACTTGTCTGATTCCAATTTTAAATGAAAATATTGGGGGTACCCATCCATTGGAGTGCCTTCTAGCTGCAGCAAGCATAGAGTCATTAAAATCCCAGTCACTAATATATAGTCTTTCACCGGGTACAGGACAGTCCACCTTACAGTTATAAGCACTCCATTTCGGGAAGCCAGCATCTCGCCAGACGAGTGACCAGTTCTTTTCCGTATTATTGAAGGGGCAAGCAGGTACTCTGAGAGGCAGTGAAGCTCTAGTCACACGGCTAGGGGTGGTTCCTCCAAGCATTAACATCTCCAGTCACCAACCATCCTTGATATTGTCCTGATAAGGGCTTTCTGTACTCAGAGACTTAAAGGTGGACATTAAGCAAGGAGCCTGGTAATTATTAAAAGCAGAATTATCATAAAAACAAATAAGGAGGGAGTTGGAATGCCCTTCATAAGAAAAATTAGTAACATGTTTGACTTGAGCATGAAATAAAGCAGGTCCTCCCCTTTTCCTGGAAGAAGAGCCTTCCATTTTATCAGAGGTTTTATACTTCCAGCTGGATTTCAATGTCTAGCCATAGCTGAATAGCCTGAAGAGTCCAAATTTAAATGATTAATAACAAATAAAGTGTGATTCAGGATGTGGTGAGGAGAGCTATACTTGAACTCCTCTCTTGTAACTTAATTGATTTTTTAAAGTTTGGTGAGCTCTTTCAACTATGGCTTGACCTTGTGGATTGTAGGGAATTTCTGTGAAATGAGAAATAGTAAATTGGGAGCAAAATTGCTGGAAAAATTCAGACATGCATGCCTGACTATTGTCAGGGAGGCCAGACATGCCTACAGTCAGGAACCCGAATAGGTGAAGTAAACTTTGGGCATAAGGGCATGGGAAGCGGTGGCTGTTAGTAAAGGGAATGGACCAAGGAAGGGCAGAATGCTCCATGCTAGCACAAATATGTAACTGAATGGTCTGTAAAAGAGTGGGGGAGGAGGGAGAGACAGTATGAAGACTAGCAGTTTCCAAAACATGCAGTATATCTGCAACATAATGTCAGTGTTGAGACATAAACTTGAGAGGAATTTATCATAGAACAACAAGGAATTTTTTAACATTCTTTTGTCCCAGCCACCCCCTAGAGAAGAGACCTATCAAGCCATGTGGAAACTTGAAATGGTTTTTCAAGTACATATGGGGGTGAGAGGGGACAAAGGAGGTGAAAACCTTTATTTTGTTTACCCAGAATTTGCCTTGAACACTTGCAATTTATTATTGTTTATTATTATCATTATTATTTAAGAATATTAAGACAGACAAGTAACTAATAAAGCTAACTATTGGGTTAAATGCCAAAAAAAAATTGTGCTGTGGGATGCAGTTTTGAAGGCACTGCTATCATTGGAAAACATGATCCTCCTGAATTAAGAAGGCATGGTTTTAATGACTATCCTATTATGCTCCAGTCTTTACAAACTTCAAATGTCGACATTTACCCTGGAGGATCTCGTTGAAATGCAGATTTTGATTTAGTGGGTCTGATTCAGTGGACCCAGGCCATGTACAAAGGATCAGAAATGAGGCTATTTCTGACTTTTTAATATCTCTAACAATTTCCCAGGTGATGTCCAAGCTGCTGATCTGCAAACCACATATTTAATAACAAGGTTCTAGTAGATAATGTGATAAGATAATTCATTATTAATGAAATGTTTTAAGATAAACTGCCAACTGTATTTTCCCTATGACAATGGCTATGAAGATTTTTCCTATTAACCCTTTTTACTTAAGAAAATGATTGCTTTAATAAACAACCTTGAAACATCCAACCCTTTAGTTAGTCTGAATTTAATCACGATGTAAAATGTGGCTCATGTAATAATTAAGAAATGATAATGTCCTTGGCAGATAGGTAAATTATGTTTAAGCTACATTTTTTCTTTAAAAGTTCCCTTCTCTATGACTCAAATCACTTATGGCTTCCAAGATATATGTTATCGAAGGCATAGTCTGTGAGTAATGTAGAGCGTGGCATCTAGCGGTCCCCTCCTAACATTCCCCTGCAGAAGCAAAGCTGCATGCATGGGAATAAATGGGGATTCTCATCTCATGTGAGCATTTCCTAGTAATGAGATGGCTCTTGGGATAATTTAACTGACCAGGAGAGCCAACCCAGACAATCCTTAATCAGAATGCTATGTTTTCTAGTGCTTGCTATCTTAGATTTTAGACATGCCCTAGAGTTATAAAATTGCTTCCTTATCAGTTCATTTTTCATGGCACTAACGTTACCTATTTTGACTGAGGATTCAAGGGTATACTTTTAAAATGAAATGATAGAACTACAGTCATTAGACAGCATAAATTTTTCCATAGCAGTATTTAGAATCTGTAGGCTTTCATACTCAGTTTGAAAGTTTTCCCACTGATTTTCTCATGCTTATTAATTTTTGTTCTCAGTTTCCTCCTTGCCTTAATCAATTGATATACTGTATATAAAGTTGTGGATAAGGTAAATTTGTATGAGAAAAATTGTAACTTAAATACACAAAATAAATTCCTATTTTATAATGAATTATATGTAAAAAAAAATCTTTGTGAATTACCATCCTCCAAATACCTGTCAACATATTTTTCAAGTTCTTTCTTATTAATTTAAAGCAGAATACACCTGCATTTTCACTTTATGCATAACTCTAAGTATTTCTGTTTTGTTTATTTTTTTCTTTATGACAATTATAGGCCAGCTTTTAACTGCTGTTGCACCAAATCTTTTGCTGCCTTAAGTTTCTTAGATGGTATAGGCCATTGTTTTACCCAAAACTGGCTTATTGACATGTAACCTTAACAACAATGGCCGAGAGGGTAAATTTGAATAGCCAATGCCAGCTCGGTTTGTTTTTTCATTCACTTGAGCAGGTTTTTGTAATTACCTGTCCATCTTTGCCAAGTCCCTTAAAGGGATTATATCCCATCTGTGGCATTTGTGCTGAGACTTTATCATTAGGGTTATACAAAAGCATGCCCATTTGTGAAAGAATATCTCTTCCCCATAATGTAAAGGTGATAGACGGAATAACATACGGGCAAAAAGTTCCTGAAGTCTTACTATCTGTCCAATTTAAAATGTGTGAACTTTGGCTACTGAGGGTACTCGACCAATGCCTATAAGTCCCGAAGGAGCCATACGAGTTGGCCACGAGGCAGGCCAATCCTTTCCGGCAATACAAGAAACATCAGCTCCTGTGTCTAACAAGCCTGTAATTTTAACTCCTTGTATAAATAAATCTTTTAGAGGTCTAGAATTAGTAACCTCCTGAACCCAAAAAGTAACATCACTAGAGTCAAATCCAGAGTCACCTCTAGGCAGGTTAAAGTTTTACCTGCTTTGTGATAAGGCAAGAGCAGCAACTGGGCTATTCTCTGCACTGTTTTGCTAGCGGGAACAACAAGCATCTGGATTTCTCCTGTGTAATCTGAATCCACCACTCCAGGAATAATGGAAATTCCTTGTAAAGACAAGGAACTTCTGCCTAATATTATACTCACTATTCCTTCTGGGAGAGGGCCCTTTACTCCCGTAGGAACTGGGGTCACCGGAGCATCCGAAGTTAATATTGTAGTGGTGGAGGAACACAAGTCCAGTCCCTGGGGTGACTTAGATGAGTTCTGCAATGGAGCAGAAGGAACGAACGGGTTCATGGCGGTGGCTGCGTCCCTATTGTCATGTGGGGCCGGGGCTGGCCCCTCTGGAAGTTTTTCTGATTTAAAGGAGTGCCATTTTTATGAAATTTAGATAGGCATTCTTTAGCCCAATGAAAGCCTTTTTGGCAGCCGGGACATAAGGTTTTTGGTTGAGTAACCCCAGTAAGTGGTGACAGTATGCTGTGTTAAGCCGGCCATACCTTGCTAGCCGGACAATCTCTGTTAATGTGTCCGACTTGACCACAGTTAAAGCAAGACTGTAATGAGATCTTCTTTTGCTTATTACTTATATACTTTTACTTATATTACTTACATATTACTTATATACTACTTTTATTATTTATATTACTTATGTATTGCTTATATATATTACTTATATTATTTATATATTGCTTATATATTGCCTATATATATATATAGCTTATATATATTGATTATATTACTTATATTACTTATTTTACTTATATTACACATTACTTATATACTTTTGCTTATAGTACTTATATTATTCATATTACTTATATATTTCTGCTTATTATAGCTTGAGCTCCCTACATTCCTATAAGAAAAGGAAAAGTGTAACTAAGTTCAGGCTTTATTTCAGTATTCTCAACTTTTAAAGGAAAATCTTAGAAAGAGGTGCAGTAAGCTTAACGGGGCAGTTTCTACTAATGTGCCCGATTTGTCCACACACATAACATGAATACACTAAAACATTTTTCTGTTTACCTGCACCCTGCATACCTTGAGCGATCTGTGAAAAGGTTTCTCCCTTCAATGCTGTGGCCAAAGCCATTCCTTGCATAATAGCTGAGCTTACGTCCGCGCACTAGCAGATAAAATCAGTAACCCGTCCGGTTTTGCGTATGGGTCTAAGCAAAGCCTGACAAGTATTATTAGCATTTTTAAAAGCCAATTGTTTGATAAAATTTCTGCTGCTTCTTCATTAGTAATTACCCGATTAATAGCCGTAGTGAGTCTGGAAACAAAGTCCTTATAACTTTCCTCGGCCTTTTGTTTTATATCAGATAGAGAAGAAGTCTGAGCAGTGTCTGCCGGTAATTTTTTCCACGTGGTGACAGCACAATGATTTATCTGAAGTAAAACATCTTTGGGTAGAGAAATTTTATTAGCCATTTGGGTATACATACCAGTCCTGGAGAGCATATTGTGAGAAATACTTGGTTTTCCACAGCAAATAAGCACCTCCAGACAAACAGCTTTTGGTTAATTGCTGCCAATCTGCAAAAGTCATCCATTGAGAGGCAAATTGATCTAAAATAGTAATTGTATAAGGTGCAAGAGGACCATACTTTGAGCTTGCCTCCTGTAACTCTCTTACCAATTTATATGGCGAGGGTTCCCAATGAACTTGATCCACTCCATCAGCACCGGGATAAAATTTTATCGGGAAACAAGCTGTGAAACTAAAATCTTCTTTTTCTGCTTCAGCTTGTACTGCCTGCATACCAAGAGGAAAGGCTGGAGCCACAGGGGCAATACCGGCGTTATTAGGCAAATTTTTTGGCTTTACGACTTTAGCATTGAAAGGAAAAGCCTGTGGGAAGGCTTAGGGTTGACTGTAAGAGCACTGATATGATACCTAGCAGCTTCTGCCTCAGGTTCAGCTTCATCCTGTGGAGATGATTTATCATTGTCATTATAATCAGGGGGCTGAGGCTGCGGCAAAGAGAAAAGTTTCTTCATCATCATCATCATCATCGTTAGCGGCCTTTTTGGAAGGAAATTTCTCATAATCATGCTGTGGATTTAAAGCATTTTTAATTAACATTGTTACTGCACAAAATGTAGAAAACGAGCTAGATTAGAAGAGGAAGCTTTAGCTCCACGTTTAGACAAAGTATTCATTAAGATACTGATGAATATTTTACGTTCCTAGATTCACTCTGGCCCATGATTAGATCATGGCTCTGGCTTCACAAAAACTTGCTTACCCATCCTCGCTCTGCCTGTCTCTACAGAGGGGCCTGCAGCACCCTGGGTAAGATCCTAGCTGTCCTGAAACGAGAAAAAGACTTACCTTTCCAGGGGCCCCACGTCGGGCGCCATTTATGGGGAGCCAGCCCCCCAAAAGAGATTTTGAGCGTCCCTGGAAGGTGGGGCAGAGTCGGCGAATATTCTGGGAGAATAGAAGGGAAGAAAGAGACTGGACTCTGTGTAGTGCAGAAGCCGATTCTGTAGTAGGGATAGATATGGAGGCATAGATATAAAGAGGAAGAAAGAGAAAGAAAGAAAGTGGACAACTGTTCAGTGAAATGAGCAGAAGCCGTTTATTGGGAACA
>NW_007250537.1:356873-362140 GCF_000164805.1 Carlito syrichta
CCAGGTGGGTGGGGGGGCATCCCCGCCCACCAGGCGTTTTCCCCCAAGCATGAGGAAGGACAATCCCAAAATTATTTCACTGTTCCTTATGCTTGGTTTATGTTCCTCAAAAGCAATACAACAGTTTTAATATCATAAAATCCTATTAGTCAATAACTTCTAAAACATGCATACCCACACCTAATGACTGACTTAAATCCTAATACCTTCTTATTCTGTGCTAACTTTACCTGTACTATAAAAAAACTCTTAATTATAGGTCAGACCAGTTCCTAAAGAATGTGACCCAGTCCAAAATGGACGCTGGACCCTTAGGAATGTGGCCCAGCCCAAAGTTCGTGCTGGGCCATTTCTGGTAACCCTAGATAACCATCTCATGCTGGAAACAGCTCTCTAAATGCATATACTAATTCTACAAATATATTTTTAAATCTTATAAAGAAGCTTGTATCACGTATAAGGCTCCCAAATGTGATCTGAGTTTGAACTGTGTTAAGTTTAAAGCCGAAACCTCAGTCTGTGAGAAGTGGGAACAATGGATCTCTAGAGTCAGCCATGCCTGTCATATTCTCAGAACTTCATGCTTAGATCATTAAAATCCCTACCAGTGGGTAATGCTGCACAACAAGGAAAGGAGGAGGGAATGGGCCTTCAGCTCCTGAACCAGCCTGGTGGTCTCAGGGTCCGCAGCCTGCCTGGATCCCTAATGCTCAGGCAGGCCTCCATGGCTGGCTCCCAACAAGGAAGCTGTACAGGTTGGGGACTGTGGGATGGACATCCTCCAATCACCTGTTTACCTCCCTGAGGTCCTGGACAGGACAGGAGTCTCCTGTGCCCGCCTTTTTGACAGGAAGAAGCAGGGTGTTCCAGGATGAGTGGCACGGCACTAGGATTTTAGCTTCCGGAGATGCTGGATATGGATTGCTATGCCTTTCCAGACCTCTGGGGATATAGGGTACTGTTTTATCCTAATGGGCACTGTCTGACTTTTGAGATGTACAATGACTGGTGGTTGATGGGATGCTAGCCCAGGGGAGTTCAATTCGGCCCAGACTTGGGGAAACTCATTTTGCAGCTGGGCCAACAGTATGACATTTGAAGAGCCAAGAGGGGACCCACCTTCTGTTAACACGAATTCCTCACTTAGGGGAACAATAACAAGAATTTTTGATGCCCCAGGTGGGTTTAGGTTTACTGCTGCTGTGGTTTCCTCAAAACCTATGTTGGCCTTAAGCTTGTGTAAGAGGTCATGTCCCAGGAGCGGGTATGGGCAGTCTGGCATTACTAGGAATGAATGAGTTACTTCCCCTTTTCCCAAATTTGTTCTTTCGGTGGTCCAGGGGCATAATTGAGTCCCCGTTGCCCCCTGGACCAAGGAATGCTTATTCTGAAGCAGGCTGTTGTGCTTTTGGAGAACTGAATACTCAGCCCCCGTGTCCACTAAGAAGTGGACAGGGCTTCCCCCCACCATAAGTTTCACCCTGGGATGGGGGGGATTGACAGAGCCCCCGCTCCATCAGTCAGTTTGTAATTGAAGCACAGGAGTAGATTTCGGTGAGCACCACCCCGGAGGGCATTCTTGTGGTCAGGGTGGCCTGTCTGGGCAGTCTTTTACCCAGTGCCCAATTTTTTTACAGTAGGCACATTGATTTTTGCTAGTGGAGTTTTTCACCCTGTGCCAGTTCCTTTTTTCCCTGTTTGCTGCTTGGATTTAACTTCCTGTAAGGCTACTGCTATTACTTTGGCCATCTTTTTGGTTTGTTGGTTTTTAAGCAAGTCCCTGCTATTATAGACCTTCTGGGCTATCTCAGTTAATTCTGATAAACTTTTCCCTTCAAATCCTTCAATTTTCTGCAATTTTTTTCTTATATCAGGGGCCGACTGGGAGACAAAGGCTATAACTAAAGCCCTCTGATTTTCTGGAGCTTCTGGGTCTATGGGAGTATACATCCGATAGGCCTCCATAAGGCATTCCAGAAAAGCCTTAGGAGATTCCTGTGGGTCGTGAGTTACCTCACTTACCTTAGACAAATTTGTGGGCCACCTGGCGGCAGCCCGGAGACCCCCTATTAGAGCCTGGCAATAGGTGGTGAGACACTCCCTACCATGATCAGTGTTTGGGTTTCAATTAGGCCTCTCAGCAGGGAAGACATGGTTCATACGGTCCTGCTTCGCCAGTCTGCCATTTGGTCCCAGGATCAATTTCCTTGCCTCCTGATGGATTTGGTTTTTTTCCTCCGCAGTAAAAAGGGCTTGGAGGAGCTGTTGGCAGTCATCCCAAGTGGGCTGGTGGGTGAAGAAAATAGTTTCTAAAAGGCCTATGAGGCTCTGAAGTTTTTCAGAGAAGCTGGATTTTGGTGCTTCTACTTGTAAAGATCACTAGTAAAGAAAGGGACATAAACCATAAATGGCTGGCCCCCCGAACCTTCTGCGTCTAGTCCCGGGGCCTATCTCTGGGGGAGGACTGTGGAAGTTTGTGGTTCTGAGTTTCCCGAAGATGAGTCGGGGTTAGTCAGTTTGTCAGAGGTGGTTGGGCCCTCGGGAGACACCTGGGGAAGAGGGGGATAAAGGGGCTGATACGAGGACCCACTCCTGGCAAGTGATGGGCTGAGAACCTTGTGGGCCCCCTGCTCCCGCTCAGATGTAGAGTAGGGCAGGGAAATTTCATCATCCTCCAGTGGGCGCTGGAGGACTGGAGGTTTGGCTTTTGGAGTTTCCTGTAGGGCTAAAACACGAGAAGAATTAGCTTTCTTTCTGCTTTCTTCATTAATGATGACTGCTGCATTACCAGGAGGTACCAGGCAGTGATGTACGGGATCTGGTCCGGGTGGCGTCGATAGATGAATGGTTGAACTTTCCCCACTATAGCAGGGTTGAAGGTCCCCTCCAGCAGTCAGCTGCAATTAGATAATGTGGGCCATTCAAGGGAACAAAAGGTGGTTAGGTTTCCTTGGTTTACCTGATAACCCAACTGCCGTGCCACTCCTTGGAAATCCTTGAAGTGGCATAAAACCAGTTGCAGAGGGGTGTCAGGCTTCGAGCACTGCTGCCCCATAATATCGATAGCAATGACAGACACAACAGTGACTAACACTGAACAAATAAAGACAATAACACAAACTGAACAGACAGACCTAACTGCCCGAGGGCAATACGAGAGGGCCCAGTGACTGTCTCACTGGGACCTCGGACCCAGGAATTAGTGCTGCTTCCAGCTTTCCTGTGGGTCTAACCAGAAGTGTGCACAAACAGAACAGGAACTTGACTCACCTCTCAGAGGGCTCTGAGGATGTTGTGAGTCTGCCAGAGATGACAATCAGCCGTTTGTGAGTTCACAGACTCACCAGGCCCGATGAACACTGAGGTTCATGGGTATGCACACCCACAAGGTCAGCTGGTGATTGGGGCTGGGGATTAAACTCTTGGATCTCCCAAGTGAGCCCCCAAATGAAATAGGGACTGAGCGCTTAATTCACAGACACCGACACCAAAAGTACAAGTTATATAAAGGAGAGGTTTATCAGCCAAGAGCCGGCTGGTGGCCACTTGCCTGCTGGACATACTAGTCCCACAGCAAGGGCCCCCATTTGCTGTAGGGGCTTGCTTAAATGGCGCAAAACCACATTGGGACTTTCCAAGTGGGCCAAACCACAACATACTGGAGGCCTAGTTACTTTTCAAGCAATGCTAGCGGGGTTCACAGAAGTGAAAAAAAAGCTATTAAACAGTTTAACCTAGCCAGCAGGTGCTGTTGCCAGTTTCCAGGAAGGGAATTTTTTAACTGTGCAAAGGCTGAGTACATGCTTAACTGTACAGAGACTGAGTTTATGCTTAGCCTAATTTTTGACATTGTAGATGTTTTTTTAAGCCCTCTTCCACAGCAGGAAAGTACTCCAACTTGCTCACCATGGAGCAACAGACCCGATCTCTGTGACTGGCAATCAACTATGCAGGGCTTGATCTTGGCCCCAAGGGAATATCCCAAGGGCACAAACTTCAGAGGGACCTGATGAGTACTGAGTTCCAGGCGCCCCACCCTCTGCCCTGATCCAGCCGTGGGACAAAAGGTGTGGTCAGAAAAGGATGAGGAAGAACTCCAAAGAGATCAGTGGTGAGTCAGGGGCTGACCCAAACCCCCTCCACCCCAGCAATCCTCTGAACGTTAGACCCACACAGCTGGGCCATGATTGAGAGGGACAAACCCAGGCAGAGCCTGGATGTCAGTCGCAATAGGAGAGCTCCATTCCAGGATAGTCCTGGCTAGGGCACACCTGGTGAGAGTACATACCTGGGGAAGAGACAATCTGGTACCTCCACATGGGAGGAGATCCCTGTGACCACACAAGAGTGGGAGGGGAGGACTGCAGCCCCACCATCTCCACTGCCCCTCCTCCTTCCCTGCTTTGTACCCTGAGGAGAGAGTGAAAGACATGACTGTGCTGGAGAGACCTGATTAGAGGAACAATTACAGAGCCTGCAACAAGAGGGCAGGGTTTTCTTTGTTTTGTTTTGTTTTGTCTTATCAATTATTTTTTAATTTTAAAAAAATAGCCAGGCTTGGTGTCTCAGCCTGTAATCCCGTGCCTTTGGGAGGCTGAGGTGAGTGGATTGCCTGAGTCCACAGGTTCAAGACCTGCCTGGGCAGGCGAGACCTCATCTCTACGGTAAATCAAAAAATTAGCTGGGCGTGATAGCGCACACCTGTAATTCCGGCTACTCGGAAGGCTGAGGTGGAAGGATTGCCAGAGCCCAGGAGGTCGAGGCTGCGGTGGCCAGGAGCGGCCACTGCACTCCAGTCTGGGTGACAGAGTGAGACTCCAACTCAAAAAAAAAAAATGTTTGACTGTTTGTTAGTTTAAACAGTCAAAGGAAAATATTTTTAAAATTTAAAAATATTTTCCCTTTGTGCATGAATGTGTATGTGAGGGTTTGATCTGCGTCCACCCCAATTTTTTTTCTTTTCTTTTTCTGTTTCTTTCTTATTTTATTTGTTATTTTCTGTTTATGTGTGTATGTAAATGATGGAGTGTTCATCTTTCGATTTTGTTGTTGTTGTTAGTTTTTGTTCTTTTGTTCTTCTGGGTTTTTTTATATTCATTTTTTATAGTTTAAGATGTGTGTCAATATATGTGTGAGGGTTTGACCTGAATCCCTTTTTTAATTTTTTAACTTTCCTCCAGTCTTTCTGGGTTTTTTCCTCTATATGCTTTGTGCTAGGCATGTGTGTGTTGTTTAGTTTTCTTTTCTTTTTTTTTTTTTTTTTTGAG
>NW_007250537.1:362325-365119 GCF_000164805.1 Carlito syrichta
CGCTGCCCAGGCAGGTCTCGAACCCGTGGGCTCAGGCAATTCACTCACCTCAGCCTCCCAAAGCACTGAGATTACAGGCTGCGCTACCGAACCCAGCTGTTGTTTAGTTTTCTTGGGTTTTTATTGTTGTTGTTTGTTTTGTTTCACTTGTTGTTATTCCAGTTTGTCTTGGGGTATGTGTGTATGTGTTCAATTGCTTTTGCATTGGTTTCTGCTTTGCATCATCATATAGAGTGGTAGTGGGGAGTGGGTCTCAGGCAACACATACCACAATAAATGAACATTTTAATTTGCAAGTAGTGTCTGATTCCAAGTGCCCCATCCCCTGCTTTATTTGAATTTCAAAAACTACAAGAGACAGCAAAACCTCCCATCCACCATCCTATTTCAAAATAGAACAAATCCAGAACTCAGATCAATGAAGAAAAGAAAACTGAGCAAATATCAGAAGGGAAAGCCTCTCCCACTGACACTGAATAATGGAACTAAAGAGAAAAACAAGAGATCTGTCACAAATGAGGAAAAACCAAAGGAAGGCCTCAGGCAATTTCAAGTGTACCAAAAGCAAAACTCCTGAAAAATCAGAGCTTGATGCCCAAACAATGGAAGTCACCAATGACTGGCTCCAGAATACAACAGAGATTAGGGAATGGATGGAAAGAGTAAATAAGACTCAAGAAAGGCAAGATGTAACACTGAAAGAACTTGTAACAGAGATTTTGGCAATAAAAAATTTCATCCAGGAAATAAATAACAAGATAACAAGCATGGAAAGCAGAATTAATCTAGGTGAAGAAAGAATCTCAGAAGTTGAAGACCAGAACATGGAATTAACCCAATCTGTAAAAAAACATAGAAAGAAAACTCAGAAAGAAAGAACAAAGCCTACAAGAGATGTATGATTATATCAAGAAGCCAAACCTATGCCTGATTGGTATCCCAGAAGAAGAAAGGGAAATGGAGAACAACTTGGAGCAAGTATTCCAGGAGGTAATGAAGAAAGCTTTCCACATCTGATGAGAGATGTAACCAGTCAAGCACAAGAGATACAGAGAACCCACACAAGACATTAAATGAGAAGACACATAGTAATTCGCCTACACAAAGTAGGCACAAAAGAAAAAAACACTAAAGGCAGCAAGAGAGAAAGGTCAGACTACCTACTAGGGAAAACCAATCAGAATATCAGCAGATCTATTGGCATAAACACTAGAAGCAAGAAGGGATGGAGAATTAAAATCTTTCCCAGACATCCAATCTCTAAGAGATTATGCAGCTTCCAGACTAGCTCTACAGGAGACACTTAAAAAGGTATTAAGCACAGAAGAAAGAAATCAAAGAATGACCACACACTTCCAAAGAGAGCAGCAGAGCACAGAATCAACAGAGAATACAGTGCAACAAGAAACTTGAAAACACATACATATATTAACCCCAAAGCAAAAAGAAAACAAGAAATAAAGAAAAAACTTTTTAAGAACCTCATGACAGGGAGAAACAATCACATTTCAATAATCAGCCTGAATGTGAAATGACTAAATGCCTCACTGAAAAGACACAGACTGGTAAACTAGATAAGAAACCATGATCCAATTATTGGCTGCATCCAGGAGACTCATCTCACCACAAGGGATACACACAGACTCAAAGTTAAAGGATGGAAAATGAGTTTCCAGGCAAATAGATGACAAAAGAAGGTAGGAGTTGCGATCTTAATATCAGACAAAACAACCTTTAAGCTATCAAAATTTAAAAAGACGCAAAAGGATACTACATAATGATAAAAGGGTCAATCCATCAACAAGAAATATTCATTCTAAACGTATATACACCCAACAAGGAGCACCAGCATTTACAAAGCAACTACTAAATAAACTTTAAAAAGATATTGACTCTAACTCTATTATAGCAGGGTACTTGAATACCCCACTGACAGCCCTAGATAGATCATTGCGGGGGTCCAGCCCCACAAGGGTCGTGGGCTTTCCTGAAGGAGAGATGGATAGGCGAAAGATGAAAACATTATACTCGAACACCTGTTTCCTGAACAGATGACGTTTAATGTTAGCTAAGGGAAAGCTTTAATACTATGTGTAAAGGGGCAAGACAAAGAAAATTCTTTCATGTACATATCCTCTAAAAGTTACCACCATCTAGTGGTCTTAGCAACAAACAAGCCAAGAACCCTATAAACATTCAGACAATGAGTCTTATTCATAAGGCCAAAGATGATAGTTTTAGTCCAAAGTCCCAAATTACAGTCCTTGAACAGTCTCCAGAAAGTTTCCAAGTGTAAAGTTCTTCATGTAGCAGTAGTTTTCCTTCTGGGGCTTTATGACCTTCAGAGCTTTGTAATCACCTTTCTTGTCCAGGTGTCTTCATTACTTTTCTCTTATCCTGTAGTGTTTATTTCTAAAGAGAACTCAAAAGAAGCTTTTAGTAGTGTTTCCCAGGCCTCCAAGGTTGCTTTCTGCCTTTAGCTAATCTATCATAAAAGTATCTGATTAGTATATTATGAGTTCAGTGAAAACCCACTTTATAAATGTTAACTTAGAGTTTTAACTATTGAATTAAGTAAAAACCTTAAAGATAATCTTTATCAGCCGGGCTTGGTGGCTCAACCTGTAATCCCAGCACTTTGGGAACCCGAGGTGAGTGAATTGCCTGAGCCCACGGGTTCGCAACCTGCCTGGGCAACTTGACAAGACCTCATCTCTACAATAAATCAAAAAACAGCCGGGCGTGGTAGCGCGTGCCTGTAGTTCCAGCTACTTGGAAGGCTGAGGCGGAAGTA
>NW_007250537.1:365139-402129 GCF_000164805.1 Carlito syrichta
AACAGTGTTATAAATCACCTACATAACTCCTATATAAGTATTAGAACTTATAATGGATTCATAATGAATTTACTATAAACTTGTGCTTCTAAAAAACCTTATGTCTAAACACTAAACTACATAATTCTAAATCAAATAAGGAGTGAATATACTTATATCATTTATTACTTAAGCAATATCTAGTAACTCATAACCAAGCGAAAGAAAGCATTCTTGATGTGCTTCAGAGTTTAACCCTTGCATATGTTAGAAAAGGCCAAGTGGCATAGTGGGCAAATGGAAAAATAAACCATGACATTCTCAGGTTAGCTGTGAGTACTTCGCACAAACATGCCATTTTCTTCTTCCACAACTGCACAGAATTCTTCGGCGGTACCAAACAGCAAAGACAGAAGACAGAAGGGCCTCAGCTGCCCAGACTCGCTTTGTGGCCGGGGGTCCTCAGCACACCTGGACTTTGTCAATCAGGTGGGCCTCCAAGGCTGGCTCCCAACAGATCATCGAGGCAAAAAATCAACATGGAGATCCAGAACCTAAACCTGACACTCGATCAAATGGACTTAATAGATACCTACAGATTATTCCACCCAACAACCACAGAAAATACATTCTACTCATCACCACATGGAACATACTCCAAGATCAATTACATCCTTGGCCATAAATAAAGCATAAACAAATTTCATAAGGTTGAAATCTTACCATGCACATTCTCAGACCACAGTGGAAAAAAAATAAATATCAACACCAACAACATTTCCCCAAAGCCCATAAGGACATGGACACTAAACAGTATGATGCTGAACAACTACTGGGTCAACACTGAAATCAAAGCAGAAATTAAAAGATTCCTGGAAACAAATGGAAATGAAGAAACATCTTATCAAAACCTCTGGGATGCCATGAAAACAGTTCTAAGAGAGGAATTTATATTTCTAAGAACACACATCAAGAAAATGGAAAGATCACAAATGGAGAGGCTAACAAATCACCTGAGGGAGCTGGAAGGAGAAGACCACCAAAACCCCAACTTTAGCAAGAATCCAAATCACCAAAATAGGAGCCCAAATAGGGGACATAGAAGACAAAAATATCATAGAAAACATGAACAAAACAAAAAGTTGGTTCTTTGAAAGAAGTAACAAGATTGATGGACCCATAGCCAGAATGACCAAGAAAAAGAGAGAGAGAAAACCAAAATAAACACAGTCAGAAATACAAAAGATCAAATCACAACTGACCTCAAAGAAATACAAAAAATTATCAGATTACTATGTATACTATGGAAACAAACTTGATAACCTAAATGAAATGAAGGACTTTCTGACATCACACAACCTCCCCAGGTTGAAACAACCTCAAGGTTGAAACAGTAGACACTAAATAGACCAATAACAACCCAGGAAATGGACTCTTTCATACAAAAACCACCTACCAAAAAAAAAAGCCCTGGACTGGATGGCTTTTCAGCAGAATTGTACAAAACAAACAAGGAGGAGCTGATACCAACCCTATTGAAAGTATTCCAGGCAACTGAGAAAGACGGAATTCTCCCCAAATCATTTTACAAAGCTAACATCACACCGATACCCAAACCAGGTAAAGATGCAACAACAAAAAAGAAAACTACAGACCAATATCCCTTATGAACATGATGCAAAAATCCTCAACAAGATTCTAGCAAATTGGATCCAAAAACACATCTCAAAAATCATCCACCATGACCAAGTAGGCTTCATCCCCAGGATGCAGGGCTGGTGCAACATTCGCAAGACCATAAATGTCATTAAATTCATCAATAGAGGTAAAAACAAGAACCACATGATTATCTCATTAGATGCAGAAAAAGCTTTTGATAAAATCCAGCATCCTTTCTTGATAAAAACCCTCAAACACCTAGGTTTAGAAGGAAAATACCTCAAAATAGTAGTGCCATCCATGATAGACCCACAGCTAACATTGTTAAATGGTCAGAAGCTGGAAACATTTCCCCTTAAAACTGGAACAAGACAAGGCTGCCCACTCTCACCCCTCTTGTTCAACATTGTGTTAGAAGTCCTAACTCAGGCAATTAGACAAGAGAAGGTAATCAAGGGTATCCAAATAGGAAAAGAGGAAGTCAGGTTATCCCTCTTTGCTGACGATATGATCCTATACCTTAAAGATCCAAGAGAATGTGTCAAAAACCTGCTTGCACTGATAAAGGACTTTGGCAAAGTCTCAGGATACAAAATAAATGTGCAAAAGACAGTTGTATTCCTATACACCAACAACAAGCAGGCAGAGACCCAAATTAAAAGCACAATCCCATTCACAATAACCACCAAAAAAATGAAATACCTCAGCATCTTCCTAACCAGAGATGTGAAAGACAATGAGAACTGCAAAACACTGCTCAAAGAAATTCCAGAAGACACAAACAAATGGAAAAATATTCCATGCTCATGGACAGAAAGAATCAACACTGTTAAAATGTCCACCATACCAAAGGCAATCTACAGATTCAATGCAATACCCATTAAGTTACCAACATCATTCTTCTCAGACCTGGAAATGGCAATACAGAAATTCATATGGAAACATAAACGACCATGAATAGCCAAAACAATTCTTAGCAAAAGAAACAAAGCAGGAGGTATCAGACTTCAAACTTTAATGTAAGGCTACAATAATCAAAACAGCCTGGTATTGGTACAAGAACAGGCACATAGACCAATGAAACAGAGATTTCAGAAGCAAAGCCTCAATTCTGCAACCAACTCATCTTTGACAAAGCCTCCAACAACAACTGGGGAGAAGAGAAACAATTCAGTAAATGGTGCTGGGAAAACTGGCTGACCATATGAAGAAGATTGAAACAGGACTTGTACCTATCACCATGCACAAAAATTAACTGTAAATGGATCAAAGACCTAAACGTAAAACCTCAAACTGTAAGAATCTTAGAAAACGCAGGAGACACCCTTATGGAAATTGGAACTGGCAACCAATTCCTATTCCGAACCCTAACAGTCTGGGCAACAGAGTGAGACCCCAACTCAAAAAAAAAAGAAGATAGACAAGTAGGACCTCATCAAACTAACGAGCTTCTGCAAAGCAAAAGAAACCAGCAAGAGAGCAGGGGAGACACCCCACAGAATGGGGAAAAATATTTGCCAACTGTGTATCTGACAAAGCTCTAATATCTAGGATCTACAAGGAACTCAAACATGCCAAAAGGAAAAAAACAAACAGCCCCATTAAAAAGTGGGCAAAAGACATGAATAGACACTTCTCAAAAGAAGATATACGGGCAGCCAACAGACACATGAAAAAGCACTCAGCCTCACTCATCATGAGAGAAATGTAAATCAAAATCACATTGAGATAGCACCTAACCCTAGTAAGAATGGCCATCATTAATAAAACAAACAACAACAGATGTTGGCGAGGATGCAGAGAAAAAGAAGCTCTGCTACACTGCTGGTGGGAATGCAAACTAGTGCAACCTCTCTGGAAGACAGTGTGGCAATTTCTGAAAGAACTAGAAATTGACCTTCCACATGACCCAGCAATTCTCCTATTGGGAATATACCTGGAGAAACTCAAATCATTCTACAGAAAAGATACCTGCACACATATGTTTGTTGCAGCTCTAGTCACAATAGCAAACACATGGAAGCAACCATGTTGCCCATCGAAGTTGAACTGGATTAAAAAAATGTGGTACATATACACAATGGAATATTATGCAGCCATAAAGAAAGACAAATATATAAACTTCGCAGCAACTTGGATGGATTTAGAGTCGATCATAGTGATCTATCACAGAAACAAAGAACACAGTACCATATATTTTCACTCATAAGCAGACCTTGAACAATTATTATAATACTGTAAGAAGGGGATTGGCAGTAGTGGGAAACTGTCGGCGGGGGTGGGATTGGCAGTTGAAGGAAACTGCCAGGGAAGGGAGGAGCATATCTCATCAACAAGGGTACCTGCATAATCAACGTTTGTATACCTAACCCTGAATTGTACCCCACAGCTTTATAATAAAATAAAATAAAATAATAATAATTTAAAAAAAGAGGAACCTGGCGAGCATTCTACTTCGTGCCTCATGACCCAGACCCCTGTGCAGTCCTAAACGTCTGCGCCAGCTAGTGCTGATACGTGCAGCTGGACCCAGAATTGAACGATGGCCTTTATTCCCAGTTAATTGAAACATTAAATAGCATTAATTAAAGATCATTCTTTTTGCAATTAAATTTTTCTTTCAGAAAATGAGGTACAGCACAATGGAATTCTCAAAAGCAGCAGTTCTCACACTCATGATCCTTTACAGTCCTAAGATTTTTTGAAGACTCCAGAGAGCTAGAAATATTTATCAAACTAAGATTTAAAACTGAGAATTATTTAAACATTTAAGCGTTAATTTACCAAAAAAAAATAATTGACTGGGTGGGTGGTGGCTCATGCCTCTAATCCCAGCACTTTGGGAGGTGAAGGCAAGAGGACTACCTGAGCCAAGGGGTTCGAGACCAGCCTGGGCAATGCAAATTAGCCAGGCATGGTGGGGTGCACGCCTATAGTTCCAGCTACTTGGAAGACTGAGGCAGAAGGATGACCTGAGTCCAGCAGATTGAGGCTGCAGTGGCTGTCAGCATGCCACTGCACCCCAGCCTGGGTGACAGAGTGAGACTGTAACTCAAATAATGATAATAACAACAACAGCAGTAATTGAAACCGGTTCAACTTCCCCATAGACCCAAAGGTTACAGTATTTTTGAATAAACATAGAAATTGACCCTCCTGGTCTTGAAGCTTGAAATTTACATTGTCTTATCTGAGTTCCATCCCAGATCACTGCACCCTGATAATAAGATGCCAGATCCCTCCTGTTTACCAACTCCTCCTTACCCCTCCCCAATTCCTGTTTTTCTACATTCCTTCCCCACTATATAAACCCTTGACTTAGCCGGCTCGGTGGCTCAGCCTGTAATCCCGCGCCTTTGGGAGGCTGAGGTGAGTGGATTGCCTGAGCCCGCGAGTTCGAGACCCGCCTGGCCAACTTGGCGAGACCTCATCTCTACAATAAATCAAAAATTAGCCGGGCGTGGTAGCGCATGCCTGTAGTTCCAGCTGCTTGGAAGGCTAAGGCAGAAAGATCGCCGGAGCCCAGCAGGTCGAGGCTGCGGTGGCCGGGAGCGGCCACTGCACTCCAGTATGGGTGACAGAGTGAGACTCCAACTCAAAAGACAAAACAAAACAAAACAAAAAACCCTTGACTTCAGTGGAACGAGGAGACAGGTTTGAGAAGGAGTTTTCTGTTCTCTGTGGCTGATATCACCCAAATGAAAAGCATCCTTCCCTGGCAATACTTGTATCAGTGATTGGCTTTCTGAGCTTCAAGCAACAGGATTCCGACAAAAACCCTGGCTTTTCAGTAACATAATGAACTCAAAGCAACATACATTTTTATTTTTGTGAGAAAAGACTGTATTTCCTAAAACAAAACAAAAAGTGTTAGCAAAAAGAATGGCATTATTTTGCATTTTTTTCAAATCTCTTTAATGTCAGTTTTAATAGAAAAGAGCTAAGTTATATCTGCTTCTGCATTCATTCTGTTGCAATATGCTGTTTTGGTTGAAGTAACATAGGAGTTGTGGCTTCACACATAAATATGTGATCGAAAAAGGAGGGAGTGTTTTAACAATCTTTTAAAATAACTGTGGATATTCTTTGATATATCACCAAAATCTGACAAATGGTATTTTTTTAAAGGCTAGTTGCAAGTAAGCTGAAACCAAATCAGTGTACCTTTTGTACTCTGTTCCAGTAATATCCATTAGTCTGTCTCGTTTTTAATGGATTTTTACGCATGCATGATTTTGTAACATCAGGCATTAATCATTGGGAAAATATTGATTTACTGAGTTATGCAACTCCAGGGGGAAAAAAAACAAGACTGTTTTCCCCTCTACTCACTCATTACTTCTAACACCAAATGTGTGGGGGATTTTCCACATCAAGCAATTGTCCAATCCTCTGAGGACGCTACTTGGGCATCCTATGAGTCAATTCAATTCAATTCTGATGCTATCTACCTGGAGTTAGCACAGACCCCACTGGTTAAGATCTCAGTCTCACAAGAATGTTATGGTCCGAATAACGCTCAGCTGCTCACCCTTGATACCAGTAAATCAAGGGGCAGAGAACTGGTAGAAAGAAGTTTATTTCTGAGTTCGAATCCAGGGAGCAGAACCAGACTCAAAATTTTTCTAAAATGGTTCTGCCCACCCTTCAGGCTTTGCAGTCCAGTTAGCCACGTGACCAGCAGAGCATTGTATAAAATTTCAGTTACAGCTGCATTTTACATTTAGATAGTGACATTTAGAGTAAAGGACATTTACAAAGCCTAAGACACTGTGCATTACAAGTTATGTAAATCACAAGACTTATGATTACACTGATACTAAATAGTTCAAATCTATGACTATTAAGAAAGGGAGTAGCCAGGCAGAGTAGCTCATGCCTATAATACCAGCACTTTGGGAGGCAGAGATAAGAGGATTGCCTGAGCCTACAGGTCTGAGACCAGCCTGGGCAACATGGCAAGACCTTGTCTCTACAATAAATCAAACAATTAGCCGGGTGTCATGGCGTGCACCTGTGATTCCAGTTACTTGGAAGGCTGAGGCGAAAGAATCGCCTGAGTTCAGCAGGTCGAGGCCGCGGTGGCCATGAGCGTGCCACTACACTCCAACCTGGGCAACAAAGTGAGACTTTGACTCAAAAAAAAAAAAAAGGAGTAGATAGGGATTTACATCTTTGGGCATAGTCTGCAGGGAAGTCAAGGATCCCCTGAGGCTACTTATTAGGAGTGCACAGAAGAAAAGAGGACTCTCAGTAATGTGCTAATGTGCAGAAGCACTTGAACCCTTGCCACTCCCTTCTCTAGGGGCTGTGGCAATATGGATAGACATTATTAGCAGGTCTCTGTATCATTTCCCCACTGTCAGTTGAAGCCATGATATCTATCATGGGAGTAGCTATGTCATGCTGCCTTAACACAAACATGCATATGGTTCTTTCCCTCAGCTGGTTTTCATGCTTTATAGGGTTAGTTATGAGCGCGAGAATTTTAACAACACATTGGGTATAAAGCATGATGGCTAAATATATTAATATTGCTATTATAAACATAGTTTAAAAAGAACTTCCCTATGCCCGAAAGGAGACCCTGTAATCCTAGTGGGAGCTAAGAAAACCTGTTGCAAAACCAATGAGACCTTTCCAGTCGCTTCCTTAGCACAAGTATCTGCATCACCTATAGCATTAATGTTGATTTTCACTTGACTTAGCATCGCCATGAAGTTCCCTGATTCATCTGGGATGAAAGTGAAACACTAGGTATGGATAATGGCACACATGCCTCCTTGAGATGTAGTAAGAATATCTAAAGCCATTTGGTTGTGTAGTGCTGCCTTATAAATTACAGTCATTTCAGTATTATATTTGCTTTTGTTCAAGGCTCGCTGTGTGAACTTAGCTAAGGCTTCAATGTGGAGGGATACATTTTCCAGCCCTATATTGGATGAAAAGAAGTTAAGGACATAATCATACCATTTAAAAATAGATCTAGTCCATCTAGTGTGCAGATAGGGCAAGTTGACTATGTTAGCTTTTTGCAGAGTGATCTATTTGTGTCTTTGGGTCCATGATAGCCCAGAGTGCATCCTTAATGGGTCATTGTTGCAAACTAATTCTTGTTAGGGCATCACTATTGTAAGAAAAAAATGGTGATTCATTTTCAAAATGGCAATTTGTTACTTCACTTCCTGGCTCTTTCTTCTTTCCCAGCAGGCTTTCTCTTTTAGCAGACTGCCTTTAACAAGCATTGAAACCCAATCAGAATCTAAAAACATGTATTTTACCTCATTTGTGTAGGAACAGCTTGTGTTTTACCTTATTTGTACAAAATTACTGCTTAGGCAATGTCTGGGAAAGTGATACAACCTCTGAAGTACTCAGTCAATGAGGAACCAGGGTGGAACTTGCGCTTTAGAGCATAAATATCCTGGTTGTAACCACCTCAGTGTGCCTGCTCACCTGAAAGGCACCCAGCCTTGCAGGAACGAGATTGAAAAAGCTGCTTCACTCCCCTAATCTCTGAGTCTCCATGTCATGCTTTAACAAAAAACTGAGGAGGGTGATTCCACCTTCCACAACTATTAGCTGCTTGACTTTCCACTCAGAACTCTTGAACGTCTAACAATCCATCCGGGGGGGAAACTAAAACCATAAATTAGTATCACAGATCCACTGAGTCCCATTGAGAGCTCAACAGTATACTCCCGGCCTCTGAGTCCAATTTGTGGCAAACAAATTGCTGCCCTTAAAGGCAATAAGGTCTTGGCATTGTTCTTTTTTTTTTTTTCCTGCTGAAAAGTCATCTGCAATTCTGATAGGTCTTCCTTGATAGGTGTTCTGACCCTTCTCTCTAGCTACCTTTAGGATTTTAGATCTTGGCATTGTTTTAAAGGGGCCCAGCCCATGTGTCAGGTTATATTAAAAAGATGTTGCTTTGAGTGGTTTTTGTTCCCAAGACAAGGGGCTGGTTTGTTTAATCTACCATAGTCAGGTGTGAGCCATATAATCCATCCCATATCTGATAGAACCCTCCCATGGTTCAATAATTGAAACTTGAGGCTTCAGGCTCACACTGATTATATTAGTTCAAGACCTGCCTGGGCAACTTGGTGAGAACTCATCTCTACAACAAATCAAAAAATTAGCTGGGCATGGTAGCGTGCACCTGTTGTTCCAGCTACTTGGAAGGCTCAGGCGAAAGGATCACTGGAGCCCAGCAGGTCGAGGCTGCAGTGGCCAGGCGTGGCCACTGCACTCCAGTCTGGGTGACAGAGTGAGACTCCAACTCAAAAAAAAAAAAAAATTAGTATATTATCTCTTATGGTAGATTGGTACAAAAACGTGAAATCATGACCAATTTTATTTATAGTTTACAAATCTAACTGCTTTCAATCAGTCTCCTGGAGGGCTGAGACCCATCAGGGAAACAGGCTCCTGAGACTAGAAGTTGCCTGCAAATCCAACAATTTGAATAATTGAATGTACTAGCACAGAAATAGGCCCACGCTGAATACACATTTCCATTGGTAGTTATAGCATAGGGTAATAGAATAAGAATAGTGAGAATATTTTTTTTTTTTTGCCTAAATAGCAGCTTTAAGTCCTGTACAAGTTCTACTGTCCAATGAGGTTATGGTGCTGATCCAGGAATAGGATCTCTCAGGGGTATACTTTTTCATTTGGGAATGCTGTATACAAGGTTCAATGTCCATGGGTTTTTAACGCAGTAGATGGTGATGAGTAGGACATCATAGGATCCCTTCCTCTTTTCTCACAACTGTTGGTTGGGTCCTTCCTCTCTCCAATCTTTTTTTTTTTTTTTTGAGTTGGAGTTTCACTCTGTCGCCCAGGTTGGAGTGCAGTGGCACACTCACGGCTCCCCCAGCATCAACCTGCCGGGTTCCAGCAATCCTTCCACCTTGGCCTTCCAAGTAGCCAGAACTACAGATGCGTGCTACCATGCCCAGCTAATTTTTTGATTTATTATAGAGATAAGGTCTTATCAAGTGGCCCCAGCTGGTCTTGAACCTGTGGGCTCAGGCAATCCACCTATCAAAGTGCTGGGATTACAGGCTGAGCCACCAAGCCCAGCCACTCTCTCCAGTCTTTTAGCCGCACTTGCTCCCCTGGGTGGAAGGGGTGTCTGGGTTCTCCGTGGTCCGGGAAGTTCCTAGGGGAAGCAAGATTATGAACCATAGTTAAAATTTGTTCAGATTGCACAACATATTTTTTATGAGCACCTATGTCTGTGACTCCACTTCCTTCAGAGGTATAGGAAAAAGGCCTACCTTAAACAATTTCAAAGGGACTTAAATTAATCCCACTTCAGGGACTGACTTGGACCCTGAGTCACACAATTCCAAATACCTGTGTTCGTTTACTTGTGTCTCCAAAAGATTCCTAGTGATTATTGTGCTAAACCACAAATTGAAAGACTGGGCTATCCTAGTCTTACAAATGATGGAGTTTTCTTTGGATTTTCTGAGGGATGGCCTGCAGTAAAATACAATTTTTAAAATGTCTGAACGCCCAAAATTTTGGGAGGCTGAGGCATGTGGATTACCTGAGCCCAGGGGTTTGAGACCATCCTGGGCAACTCAGCGAGATAATGTCTCTACAATAAATAAAAAAAAATTAGCCAGGCATGGTAGTGCACTCCTGTAGTTCCCAGCTACTTGGAAGGCTGAGGCAGAAGGATTGCCAGAGCCCAGCAAGTAGATGCTGGAGTGGCTGTGAGCGTGCCACTGCACTCTAACCTGGGTGACAGAGTGAGACTTCAACTAAAAAAAAAAAAAAAAATGCCTTCTAAAACCTACCTATGGGAAATTTATCTAAGTCTAACCTGTGCTAGTTTCCCTGCCTCAATTATTCCTCCCTTGGAAATTTTCGATCCCATAATCATATGGGGTGCTGGGGGGTGACAGTCCTTTTTCTGTAGCTTCTTCAGAGTGGTAGTGGGGCGTAGTCCTGCCTAGCCAGAGATTGGAAATCTCTCCTTGTCTGATCTAAGGCATCCAGATCTGTTTCAGCAGTGGCATCAATTGCAGGCACCAGCTGAAATCCTTGTATGGCCATAGCATGGGCATGGAATTGCTAGATTCTGGAAGAAACAAATTTAACCAGATCGTTAAAGAGACATGGACCAAAATTTAGCAGGATTATAAGAATTACAATAGGTTTAATAAAAGGAACAACTTCGTAACCCACCTGGGCAACTGGGCAAGACCTCATCTCTACAATAAACCAAAAAATTAGCCAAGCATGGTAGTGCACGCCCGTAGTTCCAGCTACTTGGAAGGCTGAGGCGGAAGGACCGCCGGAGCCCAGCAGGTCGAGGCTACGGTGGCCAGGAGCGGCCACTGCACTCCAGTCTGGGCTACAGAGTGAGACTCCAACTCAAAAATAATAATAATAATAATAATAATAATAATAATAATAATAATAAAAGGAACAACTGAAGGAAATCCCTCCTTCTTCAGAAAGTAGAACCATTAAGTGAAGCCAGGTATACATTTTGACAATTTAGGTGGTGGCTGATTAACTTTTGTACAAAAACTACAGGGCTTACGGTTACCAGCATAACTTAAATGATAAACCTTAATTTCTGTGCCCTTTATTATAACTGCCAGCTTTTAGAGTTTATAATGTATTTCTGGACTGTCGTGGCCCCCTGACAAATTTTTCTGGACTGTAATTTGAACCAGGCACTCAAGTGACTCATATAAAATTTGAAGAGAAATCTGAAAATGTTTAGAGATTTGCACCTGGAAAAGACTTCATGATGTAATTTAAATAGTAGAAAATGATAAAACTAAAAAAAAAATGAACAAGAGAATTTATTTAGTCTTAGTTGGAGTCTCACTCTTGTCGCCCTGGCTGGAGTGCAATGGCATACTCACAACCGCCGCAGCCTCAACCTGCTGGGTTTAGGCAATCCTTCTGCCTCAGTCTTCCAAGTAGCTGGAACTACAGATTCATGCCACCATGCCCAGCTAGTTTTTGGATTTATTGTAGAGAAGAGATCTCACCAAGATGCCCAGGCTGGTCTGGATCCCCTAGGTTCAGACAATTCTCTTGCCTCAGCCTCCCAAAGTGCTGAGATTATAGATTGAGCGACCGTTCCCTGTCGAACAAGAGAATTTAAAACAAGTGTACTCGTTTCTTTTGAAACATAATTTTTCAGTTTCCATTTTTGTTAAACACAACTTATAGTAGGATTAGTTTACTTATTTAGACTTAATGTCTTATTTGTACATAAAGTGTAATGAGATTGTTTGCCATATGGGCCCTTTTAAAATCAGCTTTGTTGGAACTTTTTCTTATAAGAAATCTTGGATTAACTTAAACTTTAATCTTAATTCTCTAAAGCAATCTATTTTGAAATATTATTTCAGTTATAGCCTTAGTAAAATAACCAGTGTTACAAAAGAAAACAAATCCTTATTGAACTTATGCAAAACAGCATACTTATTTGTGGGGGGAAAAACCTGTAAATTGCTCCCAAAAAAGGTTTTTCTTTTGACTCTGAAAAATATTGCAGAAATAATTCATAATACTTTAAACAAAGAAGTTATAAAATTATTTGGTTTTAGCTGGGCTCAGTGGCTCAGCCTGTAATCCTGCGCCTTGGGAGGCTGAAGTGAGTGAATTGCCTAAGCCCGCGGGTTCAAGAGCCGCTTGGGCAACTTGGCGAGACCTCATCTCTACAGTAAATCAAAAATTAGCTGGGCGTGGTAGCATGCGCTATAGTTCCAGCTACTTGAAAGGCTGAGGAGGAAGGATCGCCGGAGCCCAGCAGGTTGAGGCTGCGGTGGCTGGGAGCGGCCTCTGCACTACGGTCTGGGCGACAGAATGAGACTCCAACTCAAAAAAAAAAAAAAAGATTTCTGGAAGATTTTAAAGTTGTTAGCAATTTGCACTGAATTTAAAGTCATAAGTTTGCTGACAACTTAAGTACAAAAAGTATTACTGAAGCAAAGTTTTACATTTTAAAGCTTTTAGCAGAAATGACATTTAGCTAATAGACCAATAGACTCAGACAAAATGAAAGCATTCTATTTTACCAATTTTTAACGTTGTAGTTACTTACAAAGGATTGATGGATTCGTGTTTTTTAAAAGTATTGTTACAGGCCAGGCTCATGGCTCAACCTATAATCCCACAGCACTTTAGGAGGCCAAGGCAAGTGGATTGCCTGAGCCCGCAGGTTTGAGATCAGCCCAGGCAACTTGGCAAGACCTCGTCTCTACAATACATCAAAAATTAGCCGGACATGGTAGTGTGCACCTGTAGTTCTGGCTACTTGAAAGACAGGTGGAAGGATCACTGGAGCCCAGCAGGTCGACACTGGGGTGGCCGTGAGTGTGCCACTGCACTCCAGCCTGGGCAACAGAGTGAGACTCCAACTCAAAAAAATAATAATAAAATAAAATAAAAATAATAAAACTATTGTTACAACAGATGCTGGAGAGGATGAGGCGAAAAAGGAACGTTTCTAACTGTTGGTGGGAGTATAAACTAGTACAGCCTCTGTGGAAAACAGTTTGGCGATTCCTAAAAGATCTAAAAATCGACCTCCCATACGACCCCGCCATCCCCCTCCTGGGAATATACCTGGAGGAACTCGAAACACTTTATAAGAAAGATACCTGCACAAGCATGTTTATTGCAGCATTATTTACAATAGCAAAAACATGGAACCAACTGTGCTGCCTGTCAAAAGAGGACTGGGGAAAAAATGTGGTACCTATACATGATGAAATATGACACAGCCATAGAGAAAGACAAAATTATGAACTTTGCAACAACTTGGATGAACTTAGAATCTATAATACTGAGTGATCTATCACAGAAACAAAGAACCGAGCATCACATGTTCTCACTCATAAGCAGACCTTGACAACTATTGTAATACTATAAGAAAGGGATTGGCAGTAGTGGGAAACTGCCAGGGGGAGGGCAGGAGTGACAGTAGTGGGAAACTGCCAGGAGAGGAGACGGACACACCTCATCAACAAGGGTACCTGCATAATGAACATTTGTATACTTAACTCTGAATTGTGCCCCACATATTTAAAATAAAAAATTTATTTGAGCCGGGCTTGGTGGCTGTAATCCCGCGCCTTTGGAAGGCTGAGGTGAGTGGATTGCCTGAGCCCACGGGTTCGAGACCCGCCTGGGCCACTTGGCAAGACCTCATCTCTACATAAATCAAAAATTAGCCGGGCATGGTAGCGTGTGCCTCTAGTTCCAACTACTTGGAAGGCTGAGGGGGAAGGATCGCTGGAGCCCAGCAGGTCGAGGCTGCAGTGGCCAAGAGCGTCCACTGCACTCCAGTCTGGGCGACAGAGTGAGACTCCAACTCAAAAAAAAAAAAATTTATTTGAAAAAAAGGTAGTGTTATTTTGATATAATGGCATGTTGGCCTAACATCAGTGATTGATATCAATGGTAAATTCATAGATGTAATTAATTTTTTTTTGCAAACTAGATTGTTCATAGAATTCCTTTCACACATTGCTTTGCACAAGCCTTCCACATACCATCTTTGACATGCTTAAACCTTCTATTTTTGTCCTATACTTTCCTTCTTTCAGGTAACTATTCACTCCATTATAGGTCAAATATTTACCATACAAGATCCTTTCCTAGACAAAATTACTATTTTTCCTTATATCCTTTTATTCCTTCCTAAAAACATACTCTTACACCAACAACCTTTCTACATCTTTGCTTTGCTTTTTGGGTTCTTTCTTTTTACCTTTTTCATAGATAACCTTTTACATCCATAATTTGAATTAATCTTTTAGTAACTTCTGATTCGAGGTTAGGTGAAACGTCTAACTCTTAGAACGAACTCAACTTCCCACTAGGAAGCAGGCGTCAGGAGAAGAAAGTTCAGTACGAGCACAAGGGCTAAAAACTTAGCCTCAGTAATAATCAAGAAATTCATTTGGACCCTAGCCACGTCCATACAGACCCAGGGGTTATCTGGGGTGATGACAAACAGAGCTCTAGGTTGGGCCATGGTCCTTGGGCCCCTTCGGTTGATGGCCATCACTACCGAGCTAAGTGTTTCACCTCCCCTTCAGGAGAGGCCACACCGGCTCTTCCAGTGGCCTTTTAGTCCACACATCGGACAAGGTCCTGAGGGCTTAGGCCTTTGAGGATAATTAGGCTTCAAGTGCCCAGACAGACCACATCCATCGCAGCAAAACTGTTCCCTTTAGCAGGTCTATTCTTACTGGATCTCTTCTGAGTGGCTGGAGCTTTGCCATGAGTGGCAACTGCCAATAGGTTTGCCTGCTTTTTGTCTCACTGGTGCTCATCCTGGAGTCCTTCTCTCTTTTTCTCCTTAATGTCTCAGTTGCTAAGAACTTCAGAACTTTTCTGTAATTGGGAGTTGGGTATTCATAGTCCTGAGACAGGCCTCTGGAGTTGGGTATTCAATATCCCATAGGATATAATCTTGTTTGCAAAGTCGTGAAATAAATTAAAAATTCCTCTTCATGTGGAACTTCTGGCCATTTCCCTCCATGCCTACAAAATGAACTTAATTGCCAGATAGTATTAAAGCATAGCGTCCCATTTTTTTCTGAACCTCATTGTCTGCTAACTTGGATTGTGTCTAAATTTGATTACAATAATGTACTCACTTTTTTCATTTCACTTAATTTTTTTTTTTAAATTGGAGTCTCACTCTGTCACCCAAGCTGGAGTACAGTGGCACGTTCACAGCCACTGCAGTCTCGACCTGCTGGGTTTAGGCAAGCCTTCCACCTCAGTCTTCCAAGTAGCTGGAACTACAAGCACACGTCACCACACCCAGCTTATGCTTTTTAAATTTTAAGCCGCATAATTCTAATTTGTTCCAATTCTTTAAAACCTGTCTCGGCCGGGCACAGTGGCTCAAGCCTGTAATCACAGCACTTTGGGAGGCCGAGATGAGAGGATTGCCTGAGTCCAGGGGTTCGAGACCAGCCCGGGCAACTTAGCAAGACCTTGTCTCTACAATAAATCAAAAAATGAGCCAGACATGGTGGTGCACGCCTGTAGTTACAACTACTTGGAAGGCTGAGGCAGAAGGATTGCCTGAGCCCAGCAAGTTGAGACTGCGATAGCCGCGAGCATGCCAATGCACTCCAACCTAGGAGACCGAATGAGACTCCAACTCAAAAATTTTTTTTAAAAAAGCACTTTGGGAAGCCAGGTGAGAAGATTGCCTGAGTCCACGGGTTCGAGATCAGCCTGGGCAACTTGGCGAGACCTCATCTCTACAATAAATTTTTTTTAAAAACTAGCCTGGCATGATGGTACATGCCTATAGTTCCAGCTACTTAGAAGACTGAGGCGGAAGAATCACCTGAGCCCAGCAGGTCAAGACTGCGGTGGCTGTGAGCATGCCACTGCACTCCAGCCTGGGTGACAGAGTGAGACTCCAACTCAAAAAAAGAAAAAGAAAAGAAAACCCAGCACTTTGCCTTTGAACACCTCTGTGATGCATTCCTCAAAGGAGAATTTTAATAAATAAATAAAGCCATAAGCAGCGATGCTAGGTGTCCCGGGGATCCTGGTGGCTTCTTCCCAAGCTGAATGTCCCCAGCCCTCCTAAAGTTTCCCTCTGCTCCAGAATTTTTCAATGATGCCTTCACAATAGTCTGGCACAAAACCCTTTTAGAATGAGGAGACCACATAGATGTGAAATGATCTGTTCTTACTTATTTCCAATTATGAACAGGCAAATTTGTTTAAAACCATTTATAAATTACGGTCTTAGTTGTGAAGTGTGGACAATTAGGTGAGAGTGATCAGGTCTCATGTCATTGTGCCAGCAAGTGTACCTAGTATTTCGCCTGTCCCGCAGGAGAAGTACCGGGCTTAGCACGGTGACTTAATCAGGTGGGACTGGCCAATTCCCATGCCTCATTACATTCCACAGAGTATTCAGCATTTAAACTTTTACTGGTCTTGAGAGAGCAGTGCTAGTCATGCATAGCCAAAAGAACAAGCAGTGGTATTATCTAGCACTAAATTTTAAGATAGGGGCTTAACATACATTACACTCCTCTAAGAGACCTCCCAACAGTTTTTCAGGGACAGACAGTTGATCACAATCTCAGGTGAGGCCTTAATCTTTAGAAACAGACTCACTTCCAACTAACCTGGCTGCTGGCATTTGAAAACAAGAACAGTCTGTTCAGTTCAGTCCCTTAGTTGCCAAAGAAAGAGTGCAAAATTATTTCCTCCAAGGTTAGCGTCACTTGTGCTGAGTTAACAAAAGGCTAAGTAGCATATAAGAGAGATTTCTATGTTCCTTTACAGGTGGATTGGAATGAACTCGCTTGGAATCCATGAAGGAGAATGCAGGCTAAGGAAGGGAGAGGGTGTGGTCCCGGGAAAGAATTCAAGATAACCAGCAGTATTTCACATACACAGCAGGCAACTTTTACACGTTCCTGACAACAAAAGACAGGAATTTTAACAGTGTCAACGGGTCGGGAGAAACAAGATGTAGGAAACCAGACAAGAGTAGGTTTGCATTAGAGGACAGCGTAGACACGAGGTAGAACTGGCAAGTGAACCCTATCTCTGGACAGCGCTAGGTGTTCTGGGTCAAAATGTTCTGCTTGCAGAGGGAGCTCCTGTCGGCTGTGACACTGCCAGTCACCTCCCTGCCTCTTACACACCTTGGTTTTCCCTCAGAACGCTGAGAGTACTCAAGGGGCCCTGGCACGCTGGGTGACCAGCCCTTATGCATACCCCCCAAATGGGGCAGTCCTCAGGAATACTCGGATCCCTTTTCAGTCCCAGGTAACCTGCCTCTTGGACCCAACCCTCCGATCACAGTTTCCAGGATCTGTTACAGATTCAGGTCTGCTGAGCATCTGATCTGGCTTGGGGTCTTCAAAGAGGTCCCCATGAGGCCCTTACAGATCATGGGAGTTGATCCTCGACACCTTTGCAAGTCCCTCAGTCACCTAAGGGAGTCTGTTTACACACATTGAAGGGAGGAGTGCCTGTTATCTTTGACTCAGATCGGAGTCTGGGTTCATAAAGGTGGAATTTCCTGATTCTCCTGGGAGTTTTCGCTGCCTACATAAATACTACACGAACAAAGGGAGATAGAACAGTCAGGAAAACGTAAAATGACATAAAAGAAATGTGCACCAGTCAAGCTTTTAAATGATGACATGTCACATCCAACAAAGTATAACAAACCAGCCGACTTTCTCAGCAAATTCAAATACAAACAAAAAGAATATCCCAACAGAAGCACTATGAGTTGGTTCAGCATTCCTCTGGTGCTTATAAAGTGGCCCCAGAGAGTCCAAGTGAGAAAGTTTCCCCCACCCCGCTGTGCACGTCCAGGATTGGTTTACCAAATAAGCACGTCCACTTTTCAAGATCGGGTACTCGGCAAGGCTTCTTTCTTGCCAGTTCATCAAGGACTGGTCCTAGTCGGTGGGACTCCTCTCCAGAGAATCCCCAGAGCACAAAGTGGCTCTGGCAGCTGCTAGGGCGTCTCTATCAGGAGATCCTGTCGACCAAGGTCCTGCAACTTGGTTGCCAATTGTTATGGTCTGAGTAAGGCTTGGCTTCTCCCTCTTGATTCTGATAAATCAAGGGGTAGGGAACTGGTAGAAAGAAGTTTATTTCTGGGTTTTGAGTCTAGGGAGCAGAGCCAGACTTGAAGTCTTTTTAAAAATGAGGTGAGTGGATTGCCTGAGCCCACGGGTTCGAGACCCGCCTGGGCAGCGAGACCTCATCTCTACAATAAATCAAAAAATCAGCCGGGCGTGGTAGCGCATGCCTGTAATTCCGGCTACTTGAAAGGCTGAGGCGGAAGGATCACCGGAGCCCAGCGGGTCAAGGCTGCGGTGGCCGGGAGCGGCCACTGCACTCCAGTCTGGGTGACAGAGTGAGACTCCAACTCAAAAAAAAAAAAAAATAGTTCTGCCCACTCTTCGGGCCTTGCAGTCCACTTTTAAAGTCCAGAGTTGTCAGTACCGATACATTAGCCACTGGACCAGCAGAGCATGGTATAAAATTCAAGCTACAGCTGCATTTTACATTTAGATTGTGACATTTAGAGTAAAGGACGTTTACAAGGCCTAAGACATCATGCATTACAAAAGCTATACAAATCACAAGACTTACAATTACATTGATGCAAAAGTTAGGCAAATCACAAGTCTTACTATTGCACTGATACTATATTTTCCAAACCTATGACTATTGAGAAAAGGAGTAGGCCGGGCACGGTGGCTCACACCTGTAATCCCAGCACTTTGGGAGGTGGAAACGAGAGGATTACCTGAGCTCAGGGGTTCGAGACCAGCCTGGGCAACATGGCAAGACCTCGTCTCTACAATAAATCAAAAAATCCGCCGGGCATGGTGGCACAGGCCTGTGGTTCCAGCTACTTGGAAGGCTAAGGTGGAAGGATCCCCTGAGTCCAGCAGGTCGAGGCTGCAATGGCTGTGAGCATGCCACTGCACTCCAGTCTGGGCAACAGAGTGAGACTCCAAATCAAAAAAAAAAAAGAAGTAGAAGAAGAAAAGAAAGGGAGTGATAGAGATTTACATCTTTAAGCATAGTCTACAGGGAAGTCAAGGATCCCCTGAAGCTACTTACTGGAAATGCATAGAAGACAAGAGGCCTCTCAGTAACGTGCTCAGGACAGGGCCGGATGCTCGAACCCTTGCCATGCCCTTCTCTAGGGGCTGTGGCAATATGGATGGACCTGAGCAGGTCTCTGTATCAAGACTGTCCCCACTTCATCTGACAACTGGCAGGCCAGCCCGACCCTACTTCTGACTAGCCAGCTATAAATTGAGAGTTCCTATGGCCCCTTCCTTGAGTTCGATAATTTGCCAGAATGGCTTACAGAACTCACTTATACTCACATTTATGCATTATTATAAAGGGATACAGCCAATAGAAGAGATGGATAGGGTGAGATTAGGGGAAGGGCCACAGAGCTTCCATGCCCTCTCTAGGTGGACCACCCTCCCAGCACCTTGATGTGTTCACCAAACCAGAATATGAACACTGGTTTTTTTTCCTTATGGAGAGTTCATTACCTGAGCATGATAGATTACCGTAAATCACTGGCCATTAACGCAAACTTCAGCCCTCTCATGACGTGGTTAGCTCCCCTAGTATCAGCCCATATCCTTTTTTTTTTTAAGAGAGCAGATTCTCTTTATTTTGGTACGGGACAAACCAAGGGGACTGGAGAGACAGGGAGCAGCAGTCCCAGCCCCACTCCACCGCAGCTGGATGCCGGAGAAGTGATTCAGTCTCTAGGGAGATCCAGTCCCGCTGAGGGACACGGAAAGGGTGGGGCGCCACCCAGGTGACAGGAGTCTTTAAATAGAGGAGGAGCCTGGAGAGGGGAGATGGGACCATGCTCAAGCGCACCTTGCATTCTATGCGCTCATTGAGCCGAATTTGGCAGAAGGAGAAGCCTCGCAGGAGGAGGTAAAGGCCGGCGGCGATGAAGCAGTTGTGGCTGGCATGCTCGTAAATGTTGTCTGTGTTCTGGGGCCCATTCTCAAAATCTTCCTCCGTTAGGTGAACGTCCTCAACTAACACAGCGGAATGGACATTGAGAAATATTCCGAGCATTGTCAACCTAATCGCTCCCCAGGCACTGAGGACTAGGATACAGGCAGCCAGCTTCGGCCCACACAGCACAGGAGCGACACCATGAGCAAGGTGGAAGGCCATGAGGAAGCCCTGTCAGCCCATAGCCTTAAGGGCTTTCCAGAAGTCACCTCATTCACATACACTCAGGTGGAGTTGCAAGGGGCGTGTAGTGAACAGCAAAAGACAATCCTTTCACCTTAATCTCTCTGGAGCTGTTTCAAGAACCAGGGACAGAAACTACATTTCGAAGGAAAGATGACCCTATTGCTCTCCTCGCTTAGGAAATTACAAGTGTTTTAGGAGCTCTGGCCAGGAGTGAAGACCAAACTATATGTTTCTCATTATATCACAAGATCACGGCAGCTTTTTCAAATGGAGACACATTTCATAAAATATCAGAAAATCACATTCATGACCATCACCACCGAACGCATCAGAAAAGTTTTCAAGTAATGGGAAACCGTCAAGCTCACAGCGGCGGATATAAATCTAAAATTCTAATCTTCTCTTGAAAGCCAAATGTTATCATTGGCAGCAAATACACAGTTATTTCCCTTGAAGTGGTAGTTTCGCTTTGTTCAGTTTTGAGAAAATGTCTACAAACTACCCAAGTCTGAATGATCGCAGTTTGTTCTATCAAGATGATGCCACATAAAGAAAGTGGCCGGTTCAGCTCAAGCCACCAACAATTACGCAAAGGCTCTCCCTCAATCCAACCACTGTGTTTTGTGCATACTTCCCGTCTCATCAGTCAGAGTGTTTAAAAGAGCAGATAGTCAAGAATCTGCATTTTATAAGATGAATAAATGCTACTGCTTATTAAAGTACATTCTTAGAATTTTGGGGATGTCCTTTGTCAGACTGAGGAAGTTCCCTTCTTTTCATAGCTTGCTGAGAGTTTTCAACATTAGTGGATGCTGAATATTGGCAGATGCTTCATCTGCATCTATTCGGATGGTCATGTAATTTTTCTGCTTTATTCTGTTAATTTGGTGAATTACATTAGCTGATTTTTAAATGTTAAACTCACTTTGTATTTCTGATATAACTCAGTCATTTTGTGTTATCCTTTTTATATATGGCTGGATTTCATTTGCTAAAATTTTGTTATGAATTTTTGCATTTATGTTAATGAAGGAGAATAACCAATAGTTTTATAATGTTTTTGCATGGTTTCAATATGAAGGAAATGTTGAATTAACAAGATGAGTGGGAGTTTTCTTACTCTTATATTTGCGGAAATAGGTGTATAATGGTATTATTTTTTCCTTATATGCTTTATAGGATTCACCAATAAAACCATTTTTGTCAATCAGCCGGGTGTGGTAGCGCATGCCTGTAATTCCGGCTACTTGGAAGGCTGAGGCGGAAGGATCGCCGGAGCCCAGCAGGTCGAGGCTGCGGTGGCCAGGAGCGGCCACTGCACTCCAGTCTGGGTGACCGAGAGAGACTCCAACTCAAAAAAAAATGAATAAATAAAACCATTTTTGTCTGTTAAAAAAGAAAAAAGAAAAAGTATATTCTTAGACTGTGCACAGTGGTTCACACCTGTAATCCCAGCACTTGGGGGGCCAAAGTGAGAGGATTGCTTGAGCCCAGGAGTTCAAGACCAGCCTAGGCAACCAAACTGAGACCTCATCGCTACCAAAAAAAATTAACTGAGTGTGGTGGCACAGGCTTGTAGTCTCAGCTACTTGGGAGGCTGAGGTGGAAGGATTAAGGCTATAGTCAGCCATGATCATTCCACTGCACTCCCTCTATCCTGGACAACAGAGTGAGATACTGACTAAGTAAATACCTAAATGTACATTCTTTTTTTTTTTTTTTTTTAAGTTGGAGTCTCACTCTGTCACCCAAGCTGGAGTGCAGTGGCACGCTCACAGCCACCCCAGCATCAACTGGCTGGGCTCCAGCAATCCTTCCACCTCAGCCTTCCAAGTAGCTGGAACTACAGGTGCACTTTACCATGCCTGGCTAATTTTTTTTTTTTTTTTGAGTTGGAGTTTCACTCTGTGGCCACCCGAGCCCGGCCTTAATTTTTGATTTATAGTAGAGACGAGGTCTCACCAAGTTGCACAGGCTGGTCTCAAACCCCTGGGTTCAGACAATCCTCTTCCCTCAGCCTCTTCAAGTGCTGTGGTTACAGGCAGATCCACCACACCCAACTTTTGTGCTTCTGTCTTGATTGGGTCTAAGATGCCAGCAGTGTTACCCATCACTGCTTTTATACCATTCGCAAAAAGATCAACACAGTGATAAATTAAAATAACATCTTAGTATTATTATTAATACTATTATGAAAATAGTTTTGACCTTGTAGACTCCCTGAAGGGATCTCAGGGACCCCCAGAGTTCTGCAGACCACACTTTGAGAATCAGCACTCCAAAACAATGAGAATGAATGACTTAGAACTGCATACAGCTACATAGGGATAAATTCACAATTAAAATGTTGAGTGAAGCCAGGCACAGTGGCTCATGTTTGTAATTCCAGCAGTTTGGGAGGCATAGGTGAGAGGATTGCCTCACTCCAGGGGTTCCAGACCAGCCTGGACAACTTGACGAGACCTCGTCTCTATAATAAAACAAAAAAATATTGCCGGGCTCAGCGGCTCAGCCTGTAATCCTAGCACCTTGGGAGACCGAAGCAAGTGGATCGCCTGAACCCACAAGTTCGAGACCAGCCCAGATAACTTGGTGAGACCTCATCTCTACAATAAATCAAAAATTCGTCGGACGTGGTAGTGCGCGCCTGTAGTTCTGGCTACTTGGAAGGCTGAGGCAGAAGGATCATCGGAGCCCAATGGGTCGATGCTGGGGTGGCCGGGAGCGTGCCACTGCACTCCAGCCTAGGTGACAGAGTGACACTCCAAATAAAAAAAAAAATTAGCTGGGCATAGTGGCACACACTTGTGTTTCCAGCTACTTGGAAGGCCAAGGCAGGAGGATCACCTGAGCCTAGCATGTCCAGGCTACAGTGGCCAAGAGTGTGCCACTGCATTCTAGCTTGAGCCACAGAGTAAGACTCCTTCTCAAAAAAAAAAAGTTTATTAAAAGAAGCAAGACACAAAAGTTTATATATTTCATGATTCCATGGAGGGACTTCAGGACATGCTACCCTGAAATAGATCTTCTCTTGTCAACCTGTCTTTTGTTATAGGAGCCTCAGCCCTGAACCTAGTGATAGGTAAGGAAAAGATTAAATTTATTTATTTATTTATGTAGAGACTAGGGTCTGGCCATATTGTCCAGGCTGGCCTTGAACTCCTGGGCTTAAGTAGCCCTTCCGTCTTGGCCTCTCAAAGTGCTTGGGATTATAGGCATGAGCCACTGTTCCTGGCCAAGATACATTTTTTTCTCCTCTACGCTCACCTCTGTTGAAAGACAGCTGAGGTGGACAGGGGACAAACATCTCAAGCTCAGAATGTCCCAGCTGAACTCATGGTCTTAACCCTCAAAATGGGAGCTCCATCTGTGCCCCAGTGCTATAAAAAGCAGTCCCATCTGTCTAGATTCTTAAGTCAGAAAATGTATCTCCTTCCCTAGTCACAAGCCCCCAGAATCTCTCTTAGGAAATGGCCTCAGTGCAGGGCAGTTTTCTGGATGGCCTTGGACTTACCCAGTTTCCTCTACTCCCTTTTTTGATTGTAGTTCTCAAGAATAACGGCAGAATGTGCCGGGAATACAACATCCTGAGATAAGGGGGAACCGACTGGAATAGCCAGGACTCTATTTCAGCCTTCCTAGGACAGGATGTCCAACAACTCTTCTGTCCCAGCAACTCTTCTGTCCCTTAGGGTATAAAACCCAGGGCAGACTGCCTTCTGAGGTCCCACAGCTGCGATGGAAACAAGACATGCACAGGTGAGATTCTTTCTGCCTTAGGCAGTTTTCTGAGGCTTGGGGGACCGACTTGTCACGAATCCTAGGTTTCTGCTGTTCCTAGTGCCTATTGCTAAGTGATCAAGTCACTTTGCTTAACTTGTTGCATGTGAGTGTTCTGTGCCACCAGACTTGTGTAAATGTTAGAAATTGGTGGCTCAGCCTGTAATCCTGCGCCTTTGGGAGGCTGAGGTGAGTGGATTGCCTGAGCCCACGGGTTCGAGACCTGCCTGGGCAGTGAGACCTCATCTCTACGATAAATCAAAAAATCAGCCGGGCATGGTAGCACATGCCTGTAATTCCAGCTACTTGAAAGACTGAGGCGGAAGGATCGCCAGAGGCCAGCAGGTCGAGGCTGCAGTGGCCGGGAGTGGCCATTGCACTCCAGTCTGGACGACAGAGTGAGACTCCAACTCAAAAAAAAAAAAGAAAGAAAGAAATTGGTACAACCCAAGTTGCAGTGAGCAAGGTGTTCTTTCGTTGGGGTTGATATAAGTGCTATATAAGTGCAAAGTGAACGTGCTTTACACCAACTCAAGCAGCCCTGACTATCTGACTTGTCTCTGAATTTCTGTCTCTTTTTTTTTTTTTTTTTTTTCAAGCAGAGTCTCACTCTGTTGCCCAGCCTTGGCCTACTGGGCTCAGGTGATTCTTCTGCCTCAGCCTTCCAAGTAACTGGAACTATGGGCATGTGCCACCACGCCTGGCTTCAATTTCTTCTTAGTCTTTCATAAGTGTGTAGGGTTTTTGTTTTTTGAGAAATGGGTCTTTTTCCCTTGCCCAAGTTCGAGTGCAGTGGCCTGATGGCAGCTCATGCAGCTTCAAACTCCTAGGCTCAAGCAGCTTCAAACTCCTAGTCCCAGCTACCTGAGCCTCCCAGGTAGCTGGGACTGCAGGTGTGCACCACCACATCTGACTAATTTTTTTTTTTTTTTTTGAGTCGGAGTCTCACTCTGCCACCCAGTCTGAAGTGCAGTGGCATGTTCACGGCCACTGCAGCCTCAACCTGCTGGGCTCAGAGGATCCTTCTTCCTCAGTTTTCCAAGTAGCTGGAATCACAGGCTAATTTTTTGATTTATTGTAGAAATGGGCTCTTGACAAGTTGTCCAGGCTGGTCTCGAATGCCTGAGCTCAGGCAATCCTCTCACCTCTGCCTCCCAAAGTGCTGGGATTACAAGCTTGAGTCACCATGCCCAGCAGATAATTTTTTATAGATGTATTTCTAGAGACAGGTCTATGCCCAGGCAGGTCTCAAACTCCTGGGCTCAAGTGCTCCTCCCATCTCAGCCTCCCAAGTAGCTGGGGTTGCAAGAACATGTCACCATGCCCTGCAGTCTTTGACAATTTTAAGAAATTCTCTCTTTTTTTTTTTAATGGGAGTCTCACTCTGTTGCCCAGTCTGGAGTGCAGTGGCAGGCTCACAGTCACCACAGCTTCGACCTGCTGGGCTCAGGTGATCCTTCCATTTCAACCTTCCAAGTAACTGGAACTGCAGACATGCACCACCATGCCTGGCTAATTTTTTTATTTGTTGTAGAAGTGAGGCCTCACCGAGTTACCCAGGCTGGTCTCGAACCCGTGGACTCAGGCAATCCTCTCACCTCAGTCTCCCAAAGTACTGGGATTATAGGTGTGAGCCACTGCACCCAACCAAAGAGATTCTATTTACATGACACCCAGATTATTTTCTTCATCTTCAATGTAAGGCTTGCTTGAATTACCTCTGCTGTTATCATATGGGGAGATCCATCTCAAGGTGGATTTTTCTTTTTTTTCTAATTTTTAATTTTAAAGATGTGGGATACAATTAAGGGTTAGTTATACAAATGTTCATTATGCAGGTATATGAGGTGTGCCCCCCTCCCCGGAAGTTTCCCACTACTGCCAATCCCTTTCTTACAGTATTATGATAATTGTTCAAGGTCCGCTTATGAGTGAGAACATGTGATACTCGGTTCTTTGTTTCTGTGATAGATCACTCAGTATTATAGACTCTAAGTTCATTCAAGTTTCTATGAAGTTCATAATAAGGGGGATCTTTCTTACTTTCTTTCTTTCTTTTTTTTTTTTTTTTGAGTTGGAGTCTCTCTCCATCACCCAGGCTGGAGTGCAGTGGCACACTCATGGCCACCCCAGCATCGACCTGCTGGGCTCCAGCAATCCTTCCGCCTCAGCCTTCCAAGTAGCCGGAACCACAGACGCACGCTACCATGCCTGGCTAATTTTTTTTATTTATTGTAGAGATGAGGTCTCACCATGTCGCCCAGGCTGATCTCGAACCCGTGGGCTCAGGCAATTCACTTACCTTGGCCTCTCAAAGTGCTGGAATTACAGGCTTGAGCCATCGTGCCCAGCCAAGGTCGATTTTTCCAAAGGCAGTCTGCGCATAGTTACTGGCTTCTGGCCCTGCCATGGAGCTCTGTTGACCCCTGGAATAAAGTTTACATTTCTCAGCCTGGGGCTCCAAGCCCCCTCAACTCAGTTCCAGCCTTTTCTCTTCCCTTGCTGACCACCTCCAGCCACCATCTCCACACCCTGCTTGTAGATCTTGTGTGTAGCACATTCCTTCTCATCTCCACAACTTTGCTGTTGAGATCCTTCACGTGCTCTTTTTTTTACTTTTTATTTTTATTTATTGTAGAGATGAGGTCTTGCCAAGTTGTCCAGGCTGGTCTCGAACCCATGGGCTCAAGCAATCCTCTGACCTCGGCCTCCCAAAGTGCTGGGATTATAGGTGTGAGCCACCACGCCCATCCTCAAATGCTCTTTCATTCCTGCTCCCCTTCTGCTCCCAGTACATTCTCTTCATCTAATAAATTGCTGCTCAAACCTGAAGAATCTTTTCAAGGGTAGCCCCACTTTCTCCCCAGAGTTTCCCCTTTCTCTGTGTCCCCCCATTCTCTGTGCTACATTATGTATCGGTGCTAAATTTTTTAGTATCATGCATTACAATGTTTATTAATATTTCTTGCCGGGCTCGGTGGCTCAGCCTGTAATCCCGCGCCTTTGGGAGGCTGAGGTGAGTGGATTGCCTGAGCCCGCGGGTTCGAGACCCGCCTGGGCAGCAAGACCTCAACTCTACAATAAAATCAAAAAATTAGCCGGGCGTGGTAGCACGCGCCTGTAATTCCAGCTACTCGGAGGGCGGAGGCGGAAGGATCGCCGGAGCCCAGCAGGTCGAGGCTGCGGTGGCCAGGAGCGGCCACTGCACTCCAGTCTGGGCGACAGAGTGAGACTCCAACTCAAAAAGAAAAAAAAATATTTCTCATCATTTCTTCCCTTGATTAACACTGCTAGTTGCCTGTTTTAGTTTGCTAGGGCTGCCATAATAAAGTACCACAGACTGGGTGGCTTAAACTACAGAAATGTATTGTCTCACGGTTCTGGAGCCTACAGGTCCAAGTTCAAGGTGTTGGCAGGTTGGTTTCTTCTGACGCCTCTCTTCCTGACTTATTGTCAGACGTTTTCTCCCCATGTCTTCATATGGTCATCCCTCTCTGTGTGACTGTGTCCTTATACCCTCTTCTTATAAAGACAACAGTCATATTGGATTAGAGCCCACCTTAATGACCACATTTCAGCTTGATTACCTCCTTAAAGACCCTGTCTTTAAATAATGTCACCTTTTAAAGTACTGAGGGTTAGGACTTCAACATATGAATGTTTGGGGGAATCTGCCCCTTAACGTTGCCCTACTGAGAATTTGACACAGAGGTTATTATTAGAGATGATGCATTTTGTTCCCACAGCACTGAGAAGCGGAACAACAAATGCTTCTACTAAATTCCATTGGAAGTGTAAGGGAAACCATTTCAGCATCTCTGAGATCCCGTGCTGGCCTCCAAGGTGAAAAAGATGATGGTTATTGTTTTGCAGAGTTTCTCATAGGCAGGTGGAGCACTTGGGGCCACATGTTCTCAACTGTTCTGAAAAGACAGTCTGCTATCCTGGTGACCAAGCCCCTTTCACAGGTATCTTTCTGTCAAGGCACTTTGAGTACCAGTATGAAGACTACTGTCCTTCAAGGTTCTGTATTCATGCTGTCTTCTATAATAAGCTGATGAGCAGTTCAATTTCCAGGATCACCGTCAGGATACCAATCCCCAAGATCCTTCCTTGATGAGATAGCCTCTCCTGCTGACTGGCAGTATACGTAAAGATCGCTTCTCTGTTGCCAGGAGTTTGAAACCGGGCAACATAGCAAGATCCTGTCTCTACAAAAAAATAAAAAATCTTACTTCTCTGGTTATTAGTCTCCTTTTTTCCTTCCTTTTTGGTCTTGAGTCCCAGGAGAGTCACATGTTTGAATTTCTGACGGAGTCATCTGTGATTGCTGGATCTCGGGGGAATGCTGAAGCTCCAAATTTTGCTCAAGCCCCTGGTGATGTTGGCTAATTCGGGGGACTGGGGGTACCCTAGTATTCTTCCAAGGCAGGAGACTACAAGGCAGCTGGCATCATCTCCTCCTCCAGAGGAAGCTACAGGACCAGACCCCACACACTGGGGTGCTGTGATCTGTTTGGGACCTACTCTCCAGCTTGTTTGTTTTCAGGCATCTCTCTGAGTCTGAGTGGTCTGCCGCTTCGATATTTTTACTATATTCATTCAATAAGTATTTATTGAGTGCTTGTATGTGCTCCAGGCATCAAGAAAGACTCTAGAGGAAGAGTGAGAAAAGGGTACAAGAAAAAAACCAGACTCAGTACCTGTCCTCAGATGTTGTATCACTGATGGAGGGGAAGTATTAATCGAATAATCACACTAATACAAGGGAGGGACCCACAAAACCTGGACTTATCTTTTGCAGGGCGGGCCCCTTATAGCGAAGACTCCCCTGCTAGGTAAGTGTTCTAGGAACCCACCAGCAGCAGTGTACAAGCTAGCATTGTTGTGAGAGGCTGTGCTTGGCTTCAGTGAATTTTTTTTTGGAGATTCTTTCCACGTGCTTGCCTATTTCATGATGGATGATTTATAAGCGCAGCTGCCCACACCACGCTGTGTTCAGCAGTTTTTGACACAAAAGCAGCGTGACTCTCGTTCCCTACCTTCCTTATTCACCTGCGCTCACCCCAAGTGACATTTGTTGTTTGTTTCCCTAGATGAAAAAGGTCCTCAAAGGGAAATGTTTTGCCAATATGAAAGAGCAGAAACAAAAAATCGCAGAAGCCCTAAGAGGCATCAAAGTGGATGAATTCAAAAACTGTTTTGAGTAGTGGAAAAAGCATCTCGATAGGTGTATTGCATCACACGGAGAGTACTTTGAAGCTTAAACATGTAAGAATAAACACGCAATTGTTTATAAGTGAAATTCTGGTTTGGGGGGTTACCCCTTTGTACATATATAATTACGAGTTGTAAATGAAGAACAATTTCCAAGGGGAAACTGATCTAACATAAACTGTCAAAGAAAGTTTCCATGAGAAAAACAGCCTGTGAGCTGATAATGGAATAATGACTAGGCTAAGAGTAAGTACTCAGCACAAACTGTAGAATCTTATTCTTCCCCGAGAGCTTCCTTTTTAGAATTGGATCTGAAGAGAGGCAGAGAAAGCAGAAGAAAAAATAAAGAGCAGGTGTCATAGAAATTGAAAGCCGGAAGATCTCCTGGGTTTTAGACCAGAATCTGATATTAACAATCTATGTGACCATGATGTCACTTGCCCTCTCTTTTCCACCTTTTTTTTTTTTAAAGTTGGAATCTTACTCTGTCATCCAGGGTGGAGTGCAGTGGCACACACACAGCCACTGCGGCCTCGACCTGCTGGGCTCAGACAGTCCTTTCACCTCCGTCTTCCAAGTAGCTTGAACTACAGGTGCATGCCACCACATCCAGCTAATTTTTTTATTTATTGTAGAAACAGGGTCTTGCCAAGTTGCCCAGGCTTATCTTGAACCCCTGGGCTCAGGCGATCCTCTTGCCTCTGCCTCCCAAAATGCTGGGATTACAGGTGTGAGCCACTGCTCCCGGCTTGTTTACCACCTGTTTATGACTCTTTAAGATGAGATTGGCTCAGGATTTTCCAAAGCAGGTAATATATACTACTGGTGCTCACCAAGATTATGTTCACTGATACATGGTTACATTTTAATAGTTGTCTGTTTTAATGTGAATGCGAATAAATCAAGTACCATATAAAAATCTGTGATTTCAAAAACATTATTGCTCAGGACAAAGTTAAAATAAATAGTACTGGACTTCTTCCTATGTTGGTGGAACAACAAGAACCAGAGTTATCCTCTCACAGTAAGCAACTAGAAAACTGGACAGATATATGAAACAACTATTTCAGACATTGCAGAGCAAGAATGGATGCCTGAGAGAAGAGCAATAAATTAGATAGGCCCTATAATCTCCCCAGCTTCCTTCCTGGAAGCAATTTCTGGACCAGCAACACAAGGAAGAGAAACCTAAACTGACCGAGCAGCTCACTGGGTGGAGGAGACGGAGATTAGCGTTCAGGAAGGCTAAAGCAGGTTGGGCACGGTGGCTCATGCTTGTAGTCCCAACTCTGTGGAAGGCCAAAGTGGGAAGATCACTTGAGTTCAGGAGTTCAAGACCGGCTTGGGCAACATCGTGAGACTCTATCTCTACAAAAAAATTGAAAGATTAGCCAGATATGGTGGTGTGCACCTACAGTCCCAGTTACTTGGGTGGCTGAGGCAGAAGGATCGCCTGAGCCCAGGAGATTGAGGCTATGCTGAGCCATGATCGTGCCTCTGCACTCCAGCCTAGGGACAGAGTGAGATCCAATGCCAAAAAAAAAAGGAAGCTAAGGCAGTTATAAGTTATAGGATGTAATTCTAGACAACATAGAATTGTGGAGGTTTTATTATACTTGGACATAAATGTCCAAAAGAGAAATGGAAGTACAAAAAAAATCCAGAATTTATTTATTAAAAATTGTGGATTTATTTTTACACATTCAAACTTCAGTCACCTTCAAAGTACTCTCCACCTATGGAGTACATCTATCTAGATGCTTTTTCCACTGCTAAAAACAAGTTTGTGAACTTGTCGATTTTGACACGTTTTAGTGCTTCTGTTGCTTTTTTCTTTTCTTGTTGTTGTTTTGTTTTTTGAGTCGGAGTCTCACTCTGTCACCCAGGTTGGGGTGCAGTGGCACACTCACAGCCACCACAGCCTCGACCTGCTGGGCTCAGGCCATCCTTCCACCTCAGCCTTCCAAGTAACTGGAACTACAGGCATGTGCCACCTTGCCCGGCTAACGTTCTGATTCATTTTACAGACGAGGTCTCGCCTAGTTGCCCGGGTTGGTCTGGAACCCCTGGGCTCAGGCAATCCTCTTGCCTCTGCCTCCCAAAGTGCTGGGCATATGAGTGAGCCACCAAGCCCGGTGGTTCTGCTATCTTTTGTTTCACCTCTTCCACATAGGCAAAGGTTTCCCTCTGAGAAATTTTTTCATCCAGTGAAACAATAAAATGTCGCTTGGGGAGAGATCAGGTGAGTAGGGAGGGTGGGGCCCAGGGGTCATGCTGTTTGGGGTCAAAAACTGCTGAACACTCAGCACGGTGACTCGTAAATCACCCATCATGCAATGGGCAAATGCATTATAAGAATCCCCCCACCCCCCAAAAAAAAAAAATTTACTGAAGCTGAACACAGCCTCTCACAACAATGCTAGAGCAGGGGACGCCTGTGCTACAAGGAGCCCTCCCTCCAAAACAAAAATTCAGGGTTTTTTTGGGGGGTCCCCCCCTTGTATATTCTTGTAAAGGTCTCAGGTATACATAAAGTGGTATACTGTTATTTGAAGATGGGTTGTGATGAGGTAAGAGTGCATACAACAAACCTTAGTGATATCATTAAAATATTAATACAAGGAGTAACAGATAATAAGCACATAATTGAGATAGAATAGAAACTTCAAAATTACTCAAGTCAAAAAAAAGGCAGAAAAAAAGGAAAAGGGAACAAAGAATAGAAAACAAATAGAAAAATAGTAGGTTTATACTCAACCATGCCAATAATTAAATTGAATTAAAATAGTCTAAACTTTTTTTTTTGAGTGAGTCTCATTCTGTTGCCCAGGCTGGAGTGCGCCACCATGCCCGGTTTATTTTTCTTGATTTATTGTAGAGGCAAGGTCTCACCCAGTTGCCCAGACTGGTCTTAAATCCCTGGGCTCAGGCTATCATCTCGTCTCAAGCTTGGGATTACAAGCTTGAGTCATCACGCCCTGCTGGTCTAATTTTTTTTTTTGAGTTGGAGTCTCACTCTGTCGCCCAGACTGGAGTGCAGTGGCATGCTCCCAGCCACCGCAGCCTCGACCTACTGGGCTCCAGTGATCCTTCCACCTCAGCCTTTCAAGTAGCCAGAACTACAGGCGTGCACCACCATGCCCGGCTAGTTTTTGTGATTTATTGTAGAGATGAGGTCTCGTCAAGTTGCCCAGGCAGGTCTCGGACCCTAGGCTCAGGCAATCCACTCACCTTGCCTCCCAAAGTGCTGGGATTACAGACTGAGCCACCGAGCCTGGCTAATTTTTAATTAAATGACAGAGCTTGTGAGATTTGACAAGAATGCAAGAGCAAACTATGTGCTATCAACAAACTTCCAGTTATAGTTGGAGATTTCAAGACTCTGCTCTAAGTAATTACCAGAACAAAGAGACTGAAAACTGGTAACATAGACGATTTGAACACCGATGTAGTTGATGAGTATATAACACTCCACTGAGAAACAGCAGAATAGGCATTATTTCCAAATGTACATGGAAAATTCATCAAAATAGGCCATATGCTTGACCATATAACAAGTCTCAACATTTTTTCAAAGTAACAGCATGCAGAGTATGTTCTTTAGCCACAAAGGAATTACATTAGAAGTCAATAAGAGAGCCGGGCTCGGTGGCTCAGCCTGTAATCCCGTGCCTTTGGGAGGCTGAGGTGAGTGGATTGCCTGAGCCTGTGGGTTCGAGACCTGCCTGGGCAGGCAAGACCTCATCTCTACAATAAAAAAAAAAAAAAATTAGCCAGGCGTGGTAGCGCGCGCCTGTAGTTCCAGCTACTTGGAAGGCTGTGGCGGAAGGATTGCCAGAGCCCAGCAGGTCGAAGCTGCGGTGGCCGGGAGCGGCCACTGCACTTTAGTCTGGGCAACAGTGAGACTCCAACTCAAAAAAAAAAAAAAAAAGAGAAAAATATCTAGAAAACTCCTCAAATAATAGAAAAAATTGAAAGTATGGTTCTAAATAACCCTTGGATCAGAAAAGAAATTAGAAAATATCAAAGGAAATAAGAAAATATTTTAAATTAAATGGAAATTTAACAAAAGTATATCAAGATATAGTGCTTCTGCTTCTCAAAAGACCTCATCAAGAATATAAAAAACTGCTCGGGCTCGGTGGCTCAGCCTACAATCCCAGCACTTTGGGAGACTGAGGAGAGTGAATTGCCTCAGCCCACAGTTTCGAGATCAGCCAGGACAACTTGGCAAGACCTTGTCTCTACAATAAATAAAAAAATTAGTCAGGCGTGGTAGCAAGTGCCTGTAATTCCGGTGACTTGGAAGGCTGAAGCAGAAGGATCACTGGAGACCAACAGGTTGATGCTAGGGTGACCATGAGTGTGCCACTACACTCCAGCCAGGGCGACAGAGTAAGACTCCAACTCAAAAAAAAAATAAAGAGAGAGAGAGAAAAGAAAAAATAAAAAGGTAAATCAGAAACAGAAAATATATGCAATACTAATAAGTCTTTAAACAAAATATAAAAAGAACTCTTACAACTAAATTATAAGACAAAAAACTCAATGTCTAAAGTAGGCACAAAATTTAAACAGAAACTTCACAAAAGAAGATATACAAAAGGCCAATAAGCACAAGAAAAAATGCCAAACATAAAAATCACATGGTATACCACTACGCATCTACTACAAAGGAGCAAATTAAACAGTGACACCAAGTGCTGATGAGAATGGAGAGCAACTGGAACTTCCATTTACCGCCAGTGGAAAAGTAAAACGATACAACCACTTTGGAAAACAGTTTGGTCCTGAGTACATGACCCAGCAATTTCACACCTTGAGAAATGAAAACACATCCAGCCTGAGCTCAGGGGTTCGAGACCAACCTGGGCAACTTGGTAAGACCTCATCTCTACAATAAATAAAAAAATTAGCAATGCCAGGTGGCACTTGCCTTTAATTCCGGATACTTGGAAGACTGAGGCAGAAGAATTGCTGAGCCCAGCAGACTGAGGCTGTGGTGGCCGTGATCATACCACTGTATTCCAGCCTGAGAAAGCCTGGGCAACAGAGTGAAACTGACTCAAAAAAAAAAAAAGAAAAGAAAAGAAGAGGAGAGAAAGCAGGAAAAGAAAACATATATCCATCCAACACTTTGTACATGAATGTTCATAGCAGTTTCGTTCACAATTGCCCCAAACTGGAAAGAACTCAATGTCCATCAACTGGTGAATGAAGAAGCACACTATGTTATATCCTTGCAGTAGAATACTACTATCCAGCAATAAAAAGGAATAAACTATTGATACACATAACACAGAGGAATCTCGAAAACATGCTTAGCAAAAGCAATGAGACACAAGAGTTCATGACATACGAGCCCATGTATATGAAATTTTAAAAAGGCAATTCTAGTCTAAAGTGACAGAAAGCAGGTGAGTGGTTGCCTAGTGCCAGGGGTGGGAGTGGTAGATGAACTGGGAAGACACATGGGGGAATAGTTTGGAGTGATGGAAATGATCTCTGTCTTGATCATGGGGGTGGTTACATGGGTGTATAAATTTGTCAAAACTGATAGAAAGGTACACTTAAACTGGGAGCATTGTACTGTATATAAATTACAACTCAACAACACTGTTTTTTTGTTTTTTTTTTTACAAGTAATGGGCCAGAATGGCAGGAAATTACTGCTTCTGAAAGCAGACTGAGTTCAGGAATAATTTCCTCCATGACAAGACCAGCACACCTTCATCTAGATAAGGCTGATGGCAATACTTAACAGCTCTTGGGAACAAAATGATGATGTACAAATTGTGAATAATGGCAGTCGCTCACTATCAAAAATGACTTTACAGGTCAGACGCACATTAAGCTAACTGTAACCAGAAAATGAAATAAAGTAGTGCGGTGATGACTCACCGAGGTGTATGAATTAGAGTCACAGCTCTTTGGCAGGCTGGGGGTGGGGTTCATGAATGTTTCATACCTTTGGCTGTATCTGCATGGAACTATAGCCAGTACAGATGATATGGATTTTCACAGAATGTCCATGCTACTGCTCAGGAAAGCAGCAAAAATATCACTTTTTTTTTCTTGCTGTTTTGCCTAGGCTGGTCTTGAACTCCTGGCCTCAAGCAGTCCTCCCACCTCAGCCTCCAAAAGTTCTGGGATTACAGATGTGAGCTACCACACCCATCACCTGTTGACAACAGTTTACTCTGCAGGTAGATATCTTTTGGTCTTTCTGATTCTTGGTGCTGGTTAACATTAAAAACACAAACAAAGATTCACCCTATTGACACAGAATTTCATCTTTCCCTAAACTAAACAATGTGAAGCAAATATACTTTTGCTCATGACTAATCACAAACCATTCCATTCTTCCATTTTTTTTTTTTTTTTTTTTTGCGTCTGAGTCTCACTCTGTTGCCCAAGCTAGAGTGCAGTGGCACGCTCACGGCCACACCAGCGTTGACCTGATGGGCTCCAGCAATCCTTCTGCTCAGCCTTCCAAGTAGCCAGAACTATAGGCGTGCACTACCACGTTCAGCTAATTTTTTGATTTATTGTAGAGATGAGGTCTCACCATGTTGCCTAGGCTGGTCTCAAACCCACGAGCTCAGGCAGTTCTCTCACCTCGAACTCCCAACGTGCTATGCTGGGATTACAGACTTGAGCTATCACACCTGGCCAAATACATGTATTTTAATGAAAGAGAAATTAGTCTAAGGAAAAAGATTACTAATAAGCAATAAGTAGAATAGGTAAAAATTGCAGTGATCCTGCTGTAATGTCTGAGGTTTGGGGAAGGCTGGTCCCTTTTTGGCTCTGGCATTTTGTGGTCCTGTGAGAGGGAGGGTGTGGACTTGGCTGTGGCATCCAGATAAGATGGAGCAGGGTCAGTCTGACTTACTCTGTGACTTGTACGTGTTACTTGTCCACTCAGGACCACCTAATTACTACAACCCTTTCTGGCCCTTGCATCTCATGACTCCATACCTCAGTGCTCTCCTGTGGGCTTTCTCCTGCTCCCTTGTATAAATCTCAGTGCACAAACTCTTCTATGCAGAACATACAACTTTTCTAAATCTCTGGGACTAAATTTAATTTCTTTCTTGAGCTCCCACAACACAGAGGGTCAGAACCTACATCCCAGACCATTCAGGGTCCTTTGCCCCTGCTTCCTTCCCCAGGTTACATCTAAATTACACAGATGCTGGGTGTGGTGGCTCACACCTGTAATCCCAACACTTTGGGAGGCCAAAGTGGGAGGATCATTTAAGGTTAGGAGTTCAAGACCAGTCTGGGCAACATAGCAAGACCCCATCTCTAATAATAATAATAATAATAAATTACATGAGGTGTGTGGTAGCTTCAAGATGGTGAGGGGGGACAACTGGCACTAAAGTCACCGTCCTACTGATTCATCCATTGTCTTACATGCTGTCAGTCAGTAGTCAGTCATGCACATCCCTGGCTCTGTCTTGTCTCTTTCACATCCGGTGGTTCTGTGGCCACTGTCATGGCATCACCAGACCCTGCCTGCCTGGACACAGCACCACAAATCCACTCCCTCTCTGCCCTTTTCCTTCTCCTTTTTTTTTTTTTTTTTTTTTCTTG
>NW_007250537.1:402585-404531 GCF_000164805.1 Carlito syrichta
TGCACTACCACGCCCGGCTGATTTTTGATTTATTGTAGAGATGAGGTCTCGCTGTCCAGGCGGGTCACGAATTAAGTTTTTTTAAGGGACACTTGACCTTATCTCCCCAGCAGGGTTAAGTTTTTGGAAATATAAAGTCAAGTAGTCCGACCACAAGCCTTTCTAAAGAGGAGAAGAAAAAAGGAGAAATAACTGAATAAAAATTAAGACAGGAAATTAATATCTCAAAATTATCCTGCTGCATGGCTAGCCTTAGCAGGAATCATTTTGCCCAGGGATAAAGGCCTGAGGCTTCAAAAATCACCAGAATGAGTCCGGGTAAGCTGGAAGGAGAGAGTGGCTCCCTCTTGCCCTCACTGGAGATATGCAGAGATGAAGTAAATGTCTTTGTGGCCCATAGAATGCTTAAGATACTGCCAATAAGTGGTCAAATAGCTACAATGAGACTTTCTCAATTCACACATGATCCCATGCCATCCTTGCAAAAGCACTGGGTAACAGATAATATTTTAAAATCCCCATTTTACAAATAAAAATTCCTACTTGGAAGGCCCAGGCAGAAGGGTCACATGAGCCCAGCAGGTCAAGACTGTGGTGGTCATGAGCATGACACCACACTCTAGCCCGCGTGACAGAGTGAGACTCCAATTCAAAAAAAAAAAAAAAAAATAGAAATAGAAATTTCCAGACTCAGAGAGGTCGTTTGACCATACCTGCTTTAGATTTCACACCAACCACAGCAGGGTTCAGGGGTCTGGAAAGATCTTTGCATTCCTGCAATACTGTCTGCCACAAACATTACAAAGGGTTTAGGAGATACTAACTGGCTTTTCTGTTCTACTCTGACTTCTCTGCAGAGCTTTTACTATATAACTCTCCAAACAGACCCAAGTGGTCTTTGGAAAACATAAGCAGATCAGAGCTCTCCTCCCTGCTCCCAACTCTCCAGCAGATTCCCATTACACTTAGGATAACATCCTAATTCCTTAGTAAGACCTCTTATGATTTGATCTCCTGCCACTTTGGCCGCCTCATTCCCTGCCACTCTCCCCCTCATTCATGGCACTGCAGCTGTGCTAGTATTCGTGGCGTTTTTCAAACATACTAGGCATGTTCCCATCCCAGGACCTTTGTTCTATCTATACCCTTTGCTTGAAATGTTCTTCCTGGTCACCGTGACCACTTCACTCCCTCACTTCACTCAGTTCTTTGCTGACGGAGCTATCACAGCTGCTCCTGATGACAAAATGCAAAATGTCTGCTACTCGGGTAATTCATTCTCTCACACGGCGACATACTCTTTCTCTCTCTCTCACACACAGCCAAGTTGCCCTGGCTGATCTCGAACTCCTGACTCAAGCCATCCTCTCGCCTTGGCCTCCCAAAGTGCTGATATTACCACTCTACTAGGCCTCCTCCACCACACTCTGTCTTTCCCTGCTTAATTTTTTCCTGGTTGCATTTTTGCCGGACAAATCCTGCCTGAGCCACCATTTTAGTTATTGACCTGCCAACTGAAACACAAGCTTTGTGAGAACAGGAACCCACTTTACTGCTGTGTCCTCAATCCCTAGAATGGATCCTGGCACACAGCCAGCCCTCAGAAAATATTTGCTGAATGAATGAATGACTTGCCAAGGGCAACGGGGGGAAGGGGGCAAGTAAGTGGATATCCAGCAGCTGTCCATGGCTACCCACCCCATGCCTTTTTCAACTCGGGTGGAGTTGGAGGCTGGCTCCCAGTTCCTTTCGTCCTCCCGCCTCCTGGGGGAGTCAAGACTCCAAGCGGGGGCCCGGATGCAGGAGCGGTTAGGCGGCCCTCTCTAGGGTGCTCCTCCCCAGCACCCGGCGTGCCTCTATGGTTCTTCCTGTCATTAGTCGGGAGGGGGCGCTGTGCGCAGGCGCGGGGTTGACGCCGCGGCAGGGCCGGAAGGAGCGCAGAGGCT